>NW_022436992.1:9873302-9976835 GCF_009761245.1 Sapajus apella | reverse complement strand
ATAAAATAAAATAAAATAAAATAAAATAAAATAAAATAAAATAAAATGTTTTACCCTCACTGCTTTGTGTTTACCTCCCACTTGTCTGACACCTGCATTTTTAAGTGTCTCCTCCTGGAAACTTGAATCCTGCTGGCAGAAAAGTAAGCCAGGAAGGCATGGAAGGCTTCCCAGGCCCCCTACACTCAATCTGTGCTCTTTCAGCACGATGATTGCCTTCAACAATAAGAACAAGTTGACCAAAATACCTACAGTGTCATTTAGAGCCACATCTGCTAGGCCCTGATAAGTCATATGCACATCTGCCCCGAGGGGCTACCTCCTGAGTACCAGTTGTTGGAGAAAATAAGCTGTGAATCTGGGGTTGCTGTTACGAGTGAGACAGCAGTTGGTCTGGACAGATCCCTCAGACTGTTTTAAGGCTGCAAGAAGACAAAAAACTCTCAGCTTCCTCTAGAAGGGAGCAGTTTGTATTATCTCTCTTGATTTATCTTTTTAAAATGAGATGATGCTATTCAATAGCCTGAATAGCATCAAGGCACATTAAGTGCCTGCCTGGTTTTATTTCACTTTCAGAAAGATCCAAAACTTTGGCCATCAATTTCACCTGGAGGTATGACTTAAATGCCAGTCAGTTCCAATACCACTGTAAAAATAAGTTAATTGCATCAGAGGGAAAGAGAACTGACATTTACCAAGGACCTTCCTTGAGCCAAGAAGTGTGCAACATACTTTTCTTGTGTGTTGTTCTTTCTATTTTGTATAATAACCCCATGAGGTAGGTGTTGTGATCCATATTTTATATATAGTGGAAGCTATACAGGAGGAATATCCCTCCAAAAATTAAATCTGTGAAGGTGTTTGCATGTGTTTGTGTTTGTGTCAGGAGGTGGGTTCCCTCTTCTTTAGCAAAAAAAAGTTGCCAGCCATGTCACAGCAGAGCCAGAGGCGGGAAACTACCTGGGAGCCTTTGAAAATGGCTTCCTTCAGATGAGCAGAGTGGGCCCTTCTAGGATCACAGGGTGTGGCTTCTCTTAGAGGAAGGTATAGAGGCAGAGCCAATATTGTCTGGTGAGAATAGAGTGGGTCACAGAAACAAGGGAGGATGGTGGATGTACAAGGTGGTAGATACCTGAACCAGTACTCTAGAGTCACTGTGGTACTGCTTAGCAGGAAAGGATTGCTCAGCAATGCTGCCTGAGAATGCAGGCTTCTACAGCCTAACCTCTGTCACCTCTAACTCTTTCTGCCAGAATAGCATAGACACTTACTGCCTCCTTATGATTGTCATAAGCATCAAGAGGCAAAAATGGGGATAGGGGAGGTAGATTTGAACAGCTGACCTCCTTGGTGTTTGCAGCACGTGGGGAACAACGTCGAGCATATGAGTTGCTCCTTGGGTCCTGTTAAATCCAAGCGAGGAATCTAAGACTCATAGAAGTTAGGTGATTTTCCCAAGGTAACAATGCTGCGATCTCTGCTGAAGCAGAGACTATTGATGGTGAAGTCCATGTGTATTCTTTTCCACGTTAGTGAGTTTTGTCACTTTCACCAGCACTCGGTGAATATGTGAGGCCATTTTCATTTGTTTTTCAAGGTACATTTTGTTTCTTTCCTACTTGCCATTTTTTCTTGCTTAAGTTCATAGAGACATTTTTTAAAGGAGAGATATCATCTTGGTGTTACCAAGCACTTGAAAGTCTTTGACTAAAACCATGGAGTAAATGGAATAATCTGGGACATTGGGGTTGGTGTAAGGCTTTGGGGCCTTAAGTGGTGGTAGCAGGACACAGACTCAAGGATATGCAGCTATTTGCCTGGAATATCTGCTGCCCACTGCTGCCCAATCCACTGGCATCTGCCCTACAAGTACACACAAGTCTTTCCAATCAGTTGGTCCTGATGTGTTTGCTAGAGGATCCAAGACAGAGGCGTTCTCTTATTGAAGGATTTAGACGGAACTGTGAGGATGCAGGCCTCAAGTGAGACAAGCCCTTATGACTTTTTTTTTTTTTTTTTTTTTTTTTTTTGAGACAGAGTCTTACTCTGTCATCCAGGCTGGAGTGCAATGGTGTGATTTCAATTTACTGAAACCTCTTCCTCCTGGATTCAGTCAAGTCTCCTGCTTTAGCCAACCCAGTAACTGGGATTATAGGCGCCTGTTGCCACACCCAGCTAATTTTTGTATTTTTAGTAGAGACAGGGTTTCACCATGTTCATCAGGCTGGTCTCAAACTCCTGACCTCAGGTGATCCACCTGCCTCAGCCTCCCAAAGTGCTGGGATTACAGGGGTGAGTCACCACACCCGACCGTGACTTCTTTAAGTAACTGGATCCAACTATGCCTGAAGGTTTGTCCTAGTTTTTCAGTTAAATGAGCCTAAGAAAATAATGGTCTACATTTGTTTAGTATTTATTACTGTCTACTAGGATTTAGTCTCTCTTCTATGTACTTTACACAGATTATCTCATTTAATCCACACAATAACTATATGAGGTAGGTACTATTATTATCCCTATTTACAAGTGAGGAGCTGTGGCACATAGATTTCCAGGTGAGATACAAAACTCAGAAATGTACTTACAGTGCAACAAAACCATAATCTTTGGGGTTTTCTTTTCTCCTGGATAGAAATAATTTGCATTTCTACCAGAATAAAAGTCTATTAGTCAACAGAACTTCGCAGAGTCTCAGTCCTAAGCACATCTCTTCATCTATAAAAAGCCAAAACTATTGATTGTTCTTTTTATAAAAGTAATGAAGTAACTGAGGGGGAAAATCTGGAAAACAATCATAAATCCCAAAGTAGAAGTTATCTGTAAAACTTATAATGAAGAAGCATATAATTTTTGTATTAACTGTGAAACCAAATCAAGTAAAGGCTCATCTTTGTAGAGAATAACTCTTTAGTGGGCTTGTTAGACAATGATGCAGAATGGCACTGAAAGGGCATGCTTCCTTTTAAGTCCAAACAGACCCCATCAACTGCTGTTAAGTGACATCACCCTGCAAAGCCCAGCACTCTCACTTATTTCACAACTACAGAAAGCTCCAATGAAAAAGACAACTTTTTCATGAAAATGCTGAAAAAGATGAATGGTGGTGCCTGAGCTAGAGCTTCCATAACCTGGTAGCTTTGGGTTTGATTTTTGTGGCATCCTTTGTCCATCAAGAACAAGGAAGGGGGTTATTCTTTTCCACCTTGGAGTCCTTTCGCAGGCCACAACTAGCTTCCCAAAAGCTGTCTTCTTTCTTCTCCATAGGCCTCAGGGCCCTACTTTTCTCTCTTTTTAGTACTAACTCTTGGGACTCTTTTACGGTTCCCTCTCCGCTACAGAGTGCGTACGGAGTGGGTTACAATATCTTCAGTTACATTCAGGGTCTCAGGGACTCTTGCTCTCTTCTGGTGTCTTTCCAGAAATTTTAACATGAATCACTTCTTATGTGGAAACATTGGCAATCTCTGTTAGATTGCAAATGTGTAATTTGGAAGAGGCTGTCTATTAAATATGTAAAAGCTCTAATGTATCTAATTCTTCTGAGACAGCATTGCCCTGAAAATAGGGCAAAAGTCTTCAGAAGTTCACAGAGGTGGTGGAAGAACGGCGGGATCCAGTGTTGGACAGTATGAGAGTGGTAGAGAAACGAGGCAGGGAAATTCTGGGCAGAAGAGGCTCCCAGTGAGGGCCCCACTCTCAAGCTGAAAAGCTTGATACTGCAGCCCAAAGTGAGACCATACATCCCTGTTTTTCTGCTCAAATGTTTCCTTTTCTAAAACCACCAATGACCTGCCCTGCCCCCCATCCTGCGCCTATAGAAACCCCAGAACTCAGCTGGCAGAGGGGATAAGCATCTGAATGTTGGAGACTACGGTTGGACATCAGAGAGAAGCAGCTTGACTTGAGAAGGACAGCTTGATGGCATAGCATTGGAGAGGAGTCCAGCCAGGGACAGCTAAACTCCAGGGAAGATTACCTTCCCGCTCCATTTCCTTTTCAGCTCCCCTTCCCGCTGAGACCCACTTTCAACAGCAATAAGATTCCCTTATTTGCCATCTTCAATTCATTGTGCAATCTCCTTTCTCCTGGATGCCAGACAAGAACTCAGGTGGTCTGACCATCTTGGTGCAATTCAGGACAATTCTAAGGGCTTTGGCCAAGATTGTTGTTGGGCCTGTAACAAACAGCTGGATGTTTCCCACTACCCAGTCTTGCTGTCTTCTCTTCCTTTCAACAGGCTTGGTCCCCAGGGTACTCTTGCATAGAGTATTCAGCGTTGGCTTCCCAGGAGGACAAATCTGCAACAGGGCTCAAGTATGGGGAAAGGAAACTATATTTGGAATCCATTTCTTCTGGAGGAGAGGTCAGTTCTTGCTTTCCTGTAAGGTCCAATGCAGATGGAACCTCCCCTTCAGAGGTACTGAGTAGATCAAGCATTCAACAAACTATCACTGGCTTTCAAGAGGACCCTGCAGGTGCATTTCATAAAGCTCCTTGTCCTCATTATTTGGGAAAGGCAACTCCCCAACTAGCAGTGCCACTCCCTGTCAGAGGAGAGGGAAAGAATCTGCCTCTGCTCAAATTGGCCAGTGGTATTAGCTGGTTCTTTCTTAGAATTGTGCTGTGTGATTCTGTCTCTCTTTGAGGCTACACTTCAGAGGAAAATAATCTTTGATGCTTCTGACTCATCTTTCCTCCTAGTTCTCCCAGGAGGAAGTGTTAAGTGTTCTGATTTGTGTTGTAACATCTTCCCTAAATAAGGTGAAGGATACAAGCTCCCTAATCCCTCTGCTGGTTTTATGAAGGGATTAGTAGTACCTACTATGGGGCCTGAGGGCTTAAGCTGGCTCATCAGCCCTAGGAGCCTGACTTTCTTGGCTATACTATATTTCTCTTTAAATGTGCTTGTATCACTGGGGATGAAGCAGCTGTTTTTCCTTTGGAAGGCAGATTTTATTTTTCCGGAAAGAAGTTGTCAGAACTGGGCCTGGAGAAGGTTCTTCTTGTTCCATTTCCATGTTGCAGAGTTAGATTGCCTGGGTGAATTCATGCAAAGCTTTAGCACATCCAGATTACAGCAGTAAAATACTTTGTAATACTTACAAATGCTTTCCCTTCCCATACTACCTTCTATTCTTTGACCTTCTTCTCACAAATATTCAGCCCCCTTTCCCCAACCAATTTCTGTTTGGCTTTCTTGGTCCATTGATGCAGGAAGGGAATGTGTAACTCAAAGACCTCAGGACAGAAATAATTTAGATTTAGGACAAAAATGTGAGTTAATGTCTCCAAGATCAGAAAAGGATCCTCAGGTTAGGGAAGAAGGGAAACCAGGAGAGCTCAGGTGCCATCTCCCCATCCCCACTACCCCAGCATGGAGGTGAGGGGAGGTGGGGTAGTCAAAAGAATTACCAGACAGGTTTGAGGAGTCTGTCAGAAGCATGTGAACCAGAGTAACTCCATCTTAAACAGGAGCTGGGTAAAATGAGGCTGAAACCTACTGGGCTGCATTCCCAGATGGTTAAGGCATTCTAAGTCACAGGATGAGATAGGAGGTCAGCAGAAAATACAGGTCATAAAAGCCTTGCTGATCAAACGGGTTGCCATAAAGGAGCTGGCCCAAACCCACCAAAACCACAATGGTGACCAGAGTGACCTCTGGTCATTCTCACTGTTACACTCCCACCAGCGCCATGACAGTTTACCAATGCCATGGCAATGTCAGAAAGTCACCCTATATGGCCTAAAAAGAGTAGGCGTGAATAATCCACCCCCTTTAGCATATCATCAAGAAATAACCATAAAAAATGGGCAAACAGCAGCCCTTGGGGCTGCTCTGTCTATGGAGTAGCCATTCTTTCATTCCTTTACTTTCTTAATAAATTTTCTTTCACTTTGCACTGTGGACTCGCCCTGAATTCCTTCTTGAAAGAGATCCAAGAACTCTCTCTTGGGGTCTGGATTGGGACCCCTGTCTTCTAACAATTCCACAAAGCTGGAACGTCTGGGGGAGTAGGAGAGAGAGTGAGACAGCAAGAGTGCATGTCAGAGCAAGGATGCACTGGTAGCAAGATGTAGCTAAATACTATGTTTTGGCAAGTGGGGAAGGTAGCCCACAGAGGCTGAAAGGTTCTCATATGCCTCAGAAGAGCCCAGAGATACCTGGCAGAACCACAGCAAAACAAGCCATCAAAGTAGGAGTCAGTGATGATGCAGCATTAGTTTGGACCACAGCTAAGGACCAGATGGAAGGATGTACATATCAGGAGATGCCAGCACAGACAGAAGGCCAAATGCTCCTTACACTACATTCACCTCACCGTAGCATCACTCCAGGAATTTAGACCAAACTCTGGTGAAAGGAAAAGGATCTGACATTCTGGTAGGATGGGGACTCACATAAAATCAAGGGAAGATATATAACTATAATTACTTTTAAATATAAAGAGCCAATATTTCTTAAATAGGCAGAAAACCCATTGTGGATTCCACACATGAGTGACTATAATCAATTTATTTTGTTAAAAACAATGTAAATGAAAAAAATGCAAATGAGAGACTTTGCTCCAATAAATTGAAACTCATTACTTAGCTCAGTCTTGTCAAGATTCTTGGTTGCAAAGAGCAGGTACCACTTTGGGTTAAGTTATTCAGAAAAAGACACCCCCTGGAGCTGCTACTCTAGACACCAGCCACCCAGACTGCTGAGTCTCCTGACTCCCCCAGGCACATACCTTTAATTAACCCTGCTTATTCACACATTAGTGAGAACATGGAAGGGTAGGGTATGGGAAATGGATACATATACATATGCTTTAATACACACAAAAAATAGCTCTGGAAAGATACACAAGAAACTGGATCATATTGGCTTCCCCTGGGGAGAAATGGGTGGTGGGGAGACAGTGGAGGAAGATTTCTCACTGCTCATATTTTAATATTCATTGTACCGTTTGAATTTTGATCCATGGTAATAAATTACCAATTTCAAAAACCAACAACTAAAGGTTCCATCTAATCCAATTAAAAACTTCAACCTTATACCTAATTTAAAACTCCTCTCTCCCGCCCCCCCCTCCCAGGTCTGGCATGATCTGTGGCTCCCCAACCTGCAGCTGGGAAGGAAGGGGTTGAGGTCTGTTTCCTCCCCTTCTCTTTTACTCCTCCTCCCTTCATGCCCTTGCTATACATTGCTGGAGTGGTTTGGACAAAATCTCTTAGATGGTGTCATTTGTGGTTCTCTCCTAACGGTCCATTCTCTCTTTGGAATGCTGGCTCTTTGTGAGAACCTCGAGGATTTTTCAGAAACTCCTCTCCCACTACCCTGCACAGTATGCTGACGTGAGTTAGGTACTCTTAGGCTGGCCTTCTTATAACTCTCCCTGCCTTCCTCCTCCCTCTGGGAGTTTTCTACAGTCTTTTATGCTAGGGTTCCTTGCCTCAGAGGATGGCATGTCTCTAGGGGGAAGCTCAACTTTCTTTCTTGGCATGCATTTTACTCATGGGATTATTAACACATTTTGATACAACAAATACTGCCCTGCCTGCTGATGAGGGCTGCTCCAGCTAGCCTCCTGCCTTTACAATTCTGTAGGAAGGAGGCAGACATAAGCCTTAACAGTTAGGTCTGCCTTCCAAATTCAAGTTTTCTCAAGCATTCTCTGACCAAGACCTACTCTAGCTAACTGTTAGAAGCAAATGCTTGTTCCTTGGAGCTGAAAAGAAGAACTAGCGCTCAGACAAAGAATTTTCTCAGCAAGGCAATTTTACTTTCTGCTGAAAGGGTGCTTCACAGAAGCCTGATTGTCATGAGAGCACCATGAACAAAGAAAAGCAGAGATTTTTATCCTGGACACTGGGTCCTTACTGCTGTGTCCTATCTCTATTGGCTGAAGCCAGACTGCACAATCTAGACTGATCCCAACTGGGTAAAAACTTAAAACTTTCCTAAATAGGAAAATGTGTGATGGAGAACAAAGAAAGGAAGGGGGTTATTTATGGGAAACTAGGAGAATAAGAACATTTCCAAATAAGGAAGAGGTGTAAGCTATAAGCTGAGAAATGCCTGGGCATGTTTGAACATGTCTGAGCAGGCTGTAGGCCAGAACAAATGACATGGTTAAAGTAGGACGTAGAATGTACTTATTCCCTTACTATACTTAACAACTACATAGGGCTTAACAAAGAGCTATTAGCAAAAACCAGGAAGCCCAAAGGAAACGTTTTTAAAAGAAACTGTTATTTCGAACACATTATTTATTCTTTAACAAAAAGGGAAACTTTGAAAAGGAACTTTTTACTCTTCACATAACTAAGGTGGGCTCATGAATTTCTGCAGTTCTGTAGGGTTTTATCCTGAAATTTAACACCAGCAATGTTTTGGTAAGAATCCCTCACCCACAAACTTGGCTGGGAGTGGAAGGAAAAGGGAACATTAAACTGACAACTCTAGACTCAGAAGCATCAAACCCCTTGTTAACCCAAAATATCTGAGACAGGTCTCAGTCAATTTAGTAAATTTACTTTGCCAAGGTTAATGACATACCCATGACACAGCCTCAGGAAGTCTGAATGACATGTGCCCAAGGTGGTTGGGATACAGCTTGCTTTTATACATTTTAGGAATGCATGACACATCAATCAATATGTGTAAGATGTGCATCGGTCCATCCAGTAAGGCGGGGACTTCCCAGTTAGAAGTAGATAAGAGACAAAAGGTTGCATTCTTCTGAATCCTTGATCAGCCTTCCCCCGAACACAAAATTTAGTCTAGCTCAGTGAATCTGCATTTTTACATAAATAATAGGGCAGAGGAAACAATCAGATATGCATCTGTCTCAGGTGTGCCTTAGAGGGATAACTCTAGTTCTGGCTGTCCTTTGAACACAAGACATTTCCTGTGGGCAAACTGTGAGGGAGGTATGTAGCTTATTATTTTGTAGGTATATTATTTAGGAATAAAATGGGAGGTAGGTTTGACTGATGCAGTTCCCAGCTAGACTTTTCTCTTAGCTTGGTGACTTTGGGGTCCTGAGATTTATTTTCCCTTCACACCCCCATACAATGAATTCTAGTCTTTTGCTTATCTAAGCAGGCTGGGATGTGGGGGTGAGAATTCCAAGACAAGTTTGGCCACCTCCTATCAAACCTCAGAGAGAAGTAGCTCCTAGACAGCCCTCCTTACAGATGTGGAGGCAAGGCTTGTTGTCTTCAGCTTTAGGGCTTTAGATAAAGTTTTGAGACAAATAGAAATATCCTATTCTAATTTGGTAACTCACTTTAGTTAAAACCTTCAAAATATCATCCTGCCATGTAAAAGAGACAGTTCTTATCTTTAATGATAATAACTACCATTTATCCACCATATATTTGGTACAAGGTGGCAATATTTTATATACTAAATATATTAAATAGTTTCATTCTTGTTGCCTAGGCTGGAGTGCAATGGCATGATCTCGGCTGACTGCAGCCTCCACCTCCCAGGTTTGAGTGATTCTCCTTCCTCAGCCTCCCAAGTAGCTGGGATTACAGGTGTGTGCCACCACGCCTGGCTAATTTTATTATTTTTAGTAAAGATGGGGTTTCACCATGTTGGCCAGGATGGTCTCCTCTGACCTCAGGTGATTTGCCTGCCTTGGCCTCCCAAAGTGCTGGGATTACAAGCATGAGCCACTGCGCCCAGCCAACACCCTTATGAAATAGGGAGTTTCATCCCCATCTCCATAATGAAATCTGAAACCCAGAGGTCACATAGCCAGCAGCAGAGTTGGAATTTGAATCCAGACCCGTGTGATTCCAAAATTCAATCTGCATATATATGCTTTTAATCTATAACTAAGGTCTGAGTCCTGAAGACCTTCTTCTGGAATCTCAGTAAATTCACTTAATCTACATGGGTTTAGGTGCTGGGGTGATTACCCTTGTCTTGTCTCCTGCTAAGTCACAGAGGTTTGGGGAGTTCCTTCAGACCTCCAATAAACTTGTTTGTGGAGGCCTGAGTTTCTTCGGACCCCCAATAAAACTTGTTTAATCCTAAATGGGTCCTGTTAAGAATTCTTTCCTTATTTTGTTATGCTTTAAGGCCCAGGAAAGCCCTAGGCAAAACCCTTGGTGGGCTTTTGTTACATCCCAACCTTTGTATAAGGGCACTGGCTTTTAATATTTAACTTAACCACTCAGTTAGTATTGAAACAGTTGTTATGGAGGCCTGCATTATTACAGTGCAGTTATTACAATAGATTGAAATATCCTAAGTCCACCAAAGATTGTCTGTGGATCCAAAAAATAATCTGTATACTACCATTTCTCATATGTATATCAATTCAATTCAACAATGCATTATTTGTGCCAGGCATTGTTCTAGGTGCTGGGATACTTCAGTGTACAAAACAAACAAAAATCCCCGTCTTCGTGGAAATTCAAATTTTCATTAAAAGTGTACTTACAGTATATTTTTTGTCATCATGCATTTTATCGATTAAATGAAACTAAACATATAACTTACCAAGCGACAGCTTAGGAAGAATTTTGCTATTTAAAATAGCAAGGGGTTTTCTATTTATTTGCTATAAAAATATCCAGTTTGTTACAATGAATATATTTGGAAACCACTGATGCTATTTAATTATCCCAAGAACGTGATCCACAAGGAAGGAGTCTATTTGCAGTGAAGTCTAACTGGAGAATGACAATATTTGGATCATAAAGTATTGGGCAATCTCCTTGAGTAACACCGCTCATCCATCTCACAGCTCAGTGCAAGTTATAATGACTACCTAAGTAAACTAGGATTACAATTTTATTGACAATTCTGATGAGAAATATCAGGAGCACGGTTTTCAGCATAGACGCAGACTACTTCACCTCTTGTTTACCTTTTGAGTTTGGGGCTCTCTGAGGTTCCTTCTAAAGCTGTTACAGAAGAAGAGAACGGTTTGTCCAAAAACGGAACAAAGTGGCATTTGACCTCGAATTTCAGCCCTTGGGAACTTCAGGGAATAAACTCATACACTTAGTGCTAGTCAAAGACTGTATGATTACTTAACTAAAAATCCACATTCCAAGAAACTAACTGTCACAAACACAACTTTAGATTTTTCTCATCACGTCTTTCCCTTCACGGGCCACGAGTGCCAGTTCAGATTCCCGTCTCCCGGCAACCCTTCCGGGTCCAGGCACAAGGTACACGGTGAGAAGTATTATTCTAACAGCAAATGAGGAAAGCGAATGGGCAGGAAACGGGCCTAGGATACAAAGTTCTGGCACTGCTCTTCGCACCTCACCTCGCTGTTTCTTCCTTCCTTGTCTTCAAGTCCCTAGTCTCCCTGGTGTCACTGCCGCTCTCTCGCTCACTTCCCGCAGCCTCTCTCAAAAGCTACGAACCAGCCGAGGCCGTCAGACTACATTGCCCACAATGCCACTCGCCGGCCAGTCTCGAGTGGGGGTTTTCCCTCGGTTGCTGTTATAATTAATGTTAATCAAACCCAAGTTTCTAGGAAGAAGCCGAATTATTATCTCATTCTCCGATAGGATATCTTTTGATCTTCACCTGCCACCCCCGCTGTTTCGTGAACAATCCTCTAGAGTGGGAAATTTGTTCAGGCGACTACTGTGGCCACCCTCCGCCTCCTCCGGCCTTTGCCCCTGTTAGGTCCCCGGGGGCCTGGGAGTGTCATTGGCGGATGACCGCAATTCTTGCCGCTGCCGCTGACATCGCGACCATGGTCTCCGGCAGCAGCGGCCTGGCCGCCGCCCGCCTCCTGTCGCGCAGCTTCCTCCGTGAGTCCAATTGGGACTCTGTCTTCCTGGCGTTCGCGGGTTCTTAGCCCTGCCGGACCCAGTGTCCTGGCCCAGGCCGCGACTGGGTCCTCCAGGGCGGGACGTCGGCGGGGGCCTGGCAGCCGCTGGAATTCAGGCTTCGAGTAGGGGACTTCTACGGAGGAAGGAGCTTTTCTGGATACGACAGGAGTGGGGCATGACTTAGGCCGCTGGCAGATGGAGATATTGGGTGGCTGAGCTAGGATTCGGGTCTGGGAGCCCTGCAAATTTAGAAGCTTGCTTTCGGCCCCGTGGTGACGAGTGGCAGGGTGGGGGTGGCATCTAGACTGGCCTCATTTGGAGTTGGGGGTGAAGAGGTCCAGGGTGAACTTGGTGGGGAGGGTAAGTGTCTGGGTTGAGAGGTAGGGGAAGAGTCTCAGTAGGAAGTTGGGGAATGAGGGTGTCACTACTACGGAAAGGTTCTACACCTCGAATTCCCCCTCCGCAGGATTGTCACGTCAGAGGAAAGATAGTTTCTGTACACAGAGTGAGTCGAAATGGCTGCATAGACCCCTAGAAGCTTTTGGTTGGCTGGGACCTAAACCAGCATATTTGCAGTGTCTCCACCAGGCGGTTTGTGAACACCTCAGTTCCCGAAAACTTAGCACCCAAGGTTGCTAGTCTTTGAGACATGCTGACTATGGAAAATTCTTGCTATATTCAAAGTCTCTGTGCTTGTCAGGTAGGTTATAGTAGAAAGAAACTTTGGAATCAGCCACATCATGGTTTGAAGTCTGGCTAGTCCCTTTTCAGGCTGTGTAATAACCCTGGACAGTTTTCTTAATCTGTCTTTCAAGTAATGTTTCCAATCAGATGAAAATATTAACATATTTTAATGAGTCTGACGCACCATCACCTGTAAGGTGGACCATTATTTTGTTTACCACTAACAATGAAAAACGATTGCTTATTAAAATTGTGACACACCAATGGTTGTCACATGTGTCCTGTTTTTTTAAAAAGTGAAAAAATATGCATCTTAGAAATGATAATGTGCAGGATGATCTGGGTTCACTGCAGAATAAGTGAAGCAATTTATATAAAGTATCTCGTATGTAGTAAACAGTTTTCTTTCGCTTTGCTATTCTGCTGCTTGTGCTGAATATTGCATAAGACTTAATTCCTTTCTTGAGAAGATTACATTCTAAAAGTTTACATTGATGAGTGTGAACTCAATAGCCAACACTTAGTTGCCAATCACTTGAAGTCAAAGGTCTGGCTAGATAACTTTAGCAAGTATGAAATAGTTGGTTTGTTTGGTAAAGCTTTCTGGAGATTCTTATTGTGTAATTTAAAGGACAGTTGAGGGTGTTGTGAGCAGAAGGTCAAAAAGGATTCATTATACCCAGGAATCACTCAGGTCAGTAGGATTTGAGCACCAAGAATGAAGTATATTGGATATGGTTTTAAACCAGCTTAATTTGAATAGAGACTAGGTTAGAGTGTAGAAGACCAGATATGCAGCACAGCCACTGTGGTGGGAAAACCCAGGAAGAAGTTGCCCACCTGTGTCTGTCTCTTCTGTGGTCTTGCTAGTCTGAGGTTCTGAAAGATCCTAGCTTCAGGTAGGTCTGCTGCGTACAAGAATCTAGAGGAGAAAGGAAGAGTGTCTAAAAGATCTAGTTCCTTACTCCACCTTTAGCAGTACTCTCAATCCTCTTCCCATAGAACTGGAAGTTCATTCTTCCTAGACTCCCAGAACCATTTGGTCTTAAAGTGACCATCTGGTTTAGTTTTGTTACTGGAGTGGGCTTGAATTATCCAAGTCACGTGATTAACTTGTTATTAAGGGTCTGAAGTCTAAACCAAGGTCTATATTTAGAGGGGTTACAGACAACAATGTTTAATGTATAAATACCTCTATATTCACAAACCTCTAATTCCTCTTTCCCATGCCACATTTCTGAGCCCATTTTCACTTCCATGAGAAAAATAGCAGCCACAACATCACCTTGCAAACTTTTTTTAAAGGGGCCATAAATTATTTAGGCTGTGAAGCTAATAGAGCTACAGCTGTTAGGGAATTTTGTTCCCTCTGTTAAGTTTCAACTTATGGTACATTACTTGCTGAAGGTCATAGTGTTGAAATATTGATTAGAGTTAGCAGCAGCAAAGAAGCTCAGAGGAGCACTGCTAAAGGCCTTCCAGAGCCCTGTTGGAAGGAAAGAAACAAAATCTGTTTTATAGCTTATGAAAAAAGGAAAAGGATCCAGTTGAAGTGGAGAGAGAAAATACAATGAAAAAATGAGAAAGGTTTCTTCCATGAGGAAGTTAAGGATTTCATAAGCACCCTTGAAGTTGAAATAGTGAAGTAAAGTTTAAAAGTTTTTTTAAAACTGGTCAGTAGTTTTTGTAACTTCAGTCTTTTAGAATAAATAGGGAATAAGAGCTAGTATTTTTGAACCTCAGAATTATGGTATTTTAATGCCAGAAGGTAAACCTTAAAAACCTACTGGTCCCATACCTTTGTATAGCAGGTGAAGAAATCCAGAAAGTTTCCAGCCAGTATCAGAAGGGGCCCTAGCACCCAGGTCGTCTGTCTTTGCAGTATCTGTTCCGTCGGCATGTACTGTGTGATATTTTCAGCTTCTTTTTTTGAAGCTCTGATTTTTTTTGGCAGTCTCAGTGGTGTGTTGAGAAGGTGACTATCCTGTTCAAAGGTGCTGCCTGGCCGGGCACAGTGGCTCAAGCCTGTAATCCCAGCACTTTGGGAGGCCGAGGCAGGTGGATCACGAGGTCAAGAGATCGAGACCATCCTGGTCAACAAAGTGAAACCTTGTCTCTACTAAAAATACAAAAATTAGCTGGGCATGATGGTGCGTGCCTGTAGTCCCAGCTGCTCGGGAGGCTGAGGCAGGAGAATTGCTTGAACCCAGGAGGCGGAGGTTGCGGTGAGCCGAGATCGTGCCATTGCACTCCAGTCTGGGCAACAACAGCGAAACTCCGTCTCAAAAAAAAAAAAAAAAAAAGGTGCTGCCTTCCTTTTCCCCATGTTTGCTAAGTGTGTAGGCCTGTTTTTAGAATCAGAGATGCATTTAAAGTGTAGTTTGGAAAAGGAGATCCTCAGCAGTGTTGTTTTGAATACTAGTATCTGTTGCCATTGCATCTAAGAATCAAATCATAGCCTTGATTCAGATGTACCAATGTAGCCATGAGATTTGATTTTCTGACATCAAATTTGTTTTTTCATAGAAACGTAATTGGGAATGTTAAAAACAATTTCTCTGAAGTATAGGGCAACAATTTCATCAAGGGCCTGCCATGTCATAGACCCACATTTTTTTACATTATAACATTTCTTACATTAGGATGTGTCTTATTATTGATATCTTGTTTTTTGTTTTTTTTTTTCGAGACAGAGCTTTGCTCTTGTTGTGCAGGCTGGAGTACAATGGCGCAATCTCGGCTCACCGCAACCTCCACCTTCCAGGTTCAAGCGATTCTCCTGCCTCAGCCTCCCGAGTAGCCGGGATTACAGGCATGTGCCACCATGCCTGCCTAATTTTAAATTTTAGTGGAGACGCGGTTCTCCATGTTGGTCAGGCTGGTCTCGAACTCCCAACCTCAGGTGATCCGCCCACCTCATTTTTTCTTTGTTACCAGTAATTAATAGTACTTCTTAAAAATCAATGATATTTTATATTTGATGAAATATGGTACTTACAGCTTATTAGCTTCACTTGTAAGTCAATATTAAATGAATATATAATTTCACATTTGAATAGTGGGTTGTTTGGAGTTTGTGGTAAGTGGCTGCTAGCTACTCTGCAGTATTATAAGGTCCTGTAGGTATAGACTACAATAGCCTGTGTCTTACATATGCATAATACCTATGGTTAATACATGTACATTTGTTAAATTCATGAGTATGTGCATGAATAAATGTTTATCAGGGACACAGTTTGAGAGGTGAGTTGAAGGAGTATTGAGTATTTTATGAATAGAGTCTCAGGTTATTGGTTAGGAACATGGTACTGGTAATATAAGGCCATGGTTTGAGTCCCACCTGGGCAGGTGCTCTTTGGCCATAGATTGTATCCTTTATCCTACCAGCCGTCTTATAAATGATGTGGTTACTATCTGTGGTGAAGAGGACCAGTATGTGGCTGACAGGTACAAATCTATCACCCCTGTTGAAAATACATCTCTCTCAGGTTACTCAGTCTCTTTCCTTCATTGTCTTTACTACAGTTTGTACTTTTGGTAGTTTTGTTTTTCTTTGTGTAATGTTTGGCTCTTTTACAGGGCAGGGAACTTCATGTGGATAGGGCCTGAGCCTGTCTTGTTCACCTGTGAATCCCTAGCACCTGGTAGATAGCCTGTCACAGTGAACATCTCAAAGCAGTTTGGTCTACTCATTCTGCATCAGTCATAATAATGATAATAAAACAACAGTTAGGGATATAACACTTGCTCTATCCCAGGCACTGTTTTAAATGCTTTGTATATTACTAACTCGTTTAATTCTCACATCAGCCTGTGAAATGTATACTATTATTGTCCCTGTTTTATAGTGAGGGCTGCACCTTTACAAATGTATTATATGTGAAAAACTTAGAAGTATATTTGTGCATACTGCACATTATATGTAGACATGGATTAGTATGTTTATAAATATATATAAGATGCGCACAGGGGCATATAGAAAACATTTTTGGCTAGAACTTACGTGATTTTAAAATAACACTTTTTCCTCTCTCTTTTTAGGGAAATATTTGCCTTTGTGTTCATTTGGGTTGTAAACCCAGTTTTGGGAGTATACCAGGCACTGTGCTACCTGGTGCCAGTTTAAGGAGTGATTTCATATTAATATCACAGTCTCCTGGGGCAGTTGTTATTCCACTTATAGATGGGAAGACTAAGGCTAAGGGAGATCAAAAGAAATGTCCGGGGTTACGTGGGTGGTGAAAGGCAGAGCATAAACTCAAGACCAGGCCTGTCTGATTCCTGGGCTGATGTTCTCATCTGCTCCTGGGGACACAGTCTCAAGGTTAAGCTGGACAATTTCTAAGAATCAGAAGAGAAGGAGGTGATCTAGGATGTGGCAACTACAGCATTCGCCATCAGAAATTATTCCTGGTGGCCAACCTCACCTTTCCTGCTCTAATATTTAATTTAAAATACTTATTTTCAACCAGGCGTGATGGCTCATGCCTGTAATCCCAACACTTTGGGAGGCCGAGGCAGGCGGATTACTTGAGGTCAGGAGTTCGAGACCAGCCTGGCCAACAAGGTGAAAACCTGTCTCTGTTAAAAATACAAAAAAAAAAAAAAAAAAAAAAAATCAGCCAGGTTTTGTGGTGTGGGCCTGTAGTCCCAGCTACTCGGGAAGCTGAGGCAGGAGACTCGCTTGCACCCGGAAGATGGAGGTTGCAGTGAGCTGGGATCATGCCACTGTACTCCAGGCTGGGTGACAGGGTGACAGAGTGAGACTCCATCTCAATTAAAATAAAATAAAATAAAATAATACTTATTTTCTTATTATAGTAAAGCTAGGCATCTTGTCACATATTGATTTGCACTTTGTCATCCATTGTATTTCTTGTTCATGACCTTTATCAGTTTTTCTCTTAGGCTTTGTGTTCCTCTTTTTGTTGGCTCTTCATGTTACCCAGGTTAATTCCTTGTCTGTTAAATGTTATGAAAACACTCCCCTGATCTGTCATTGCCTTTAACTCTGCCTGTAGTGTGTTTTACTCTGTCTGAATGCTTGCTTTTTTCATGTAGGGAAAGAGTCAATTGTATTATTGCCTTTGGGTTTCATTTATTTAAAAAATGTTAGCAAGGCATTTGTACTAGATTAATGTAGCTTTGGGCACCAGCAGCATTTTAGGGCTGAACTTCTATGCAGTCTCAATGTGAATTTTAGAGAAACCTATGATTTTTATATGTACAAAAATAGATACAGAGTTCTTTTCTCTCTTTCCTGATACGTGGGAGTTCAAGATTGACTTTTTCCAACTCACTGAAAAAGAGATGGACCTTATCATATTAACTTGGTATAAGTGTTTCTTTTGGAGACCCAGTTTCTTGTCCTGGAATTCAGTGAAATGTTTCCCATGCACGTGCTGTGTATAAGGCACTGACCATATATCATAGGCATCAAGATGAGTAAGACATGGTCCTGACACTCATGGAGTTTACAGTTAGCAGTCCTAAAGGTATTTAGATGGTACTTGAAATAATCTTGAAGTAAATTTAAACTTAGACAATTTTACTTAGAAATAATGTGGTAAAAAGAGTAAGAATATGTATGCATTCAGTAGTATACTGTGTGATGATATTTATTGTATACTACATGAAAGTGTTCGTAACTTCTATTCTTCTTAATCTTGGATCCTTTTTAAAATTCCCCATTATATTCATAAATCGTGTATATCATGTGAAGATTTAGGAATTCCTGACTGTAATGTTCTATTTAAATGTTAATTTATTATGGATTAATGTAAGCAAAATTCTCAGGAAGTTGAGGACATTAAATCTTTAATTGAAATGTAAGAGATATTTGTAATATTGTTTGGCCACTAATGTATGCCTTGTGTTCTAAATTTCACTTTAGGAAATCACTCACTCTAGTAATTTGGTGTCTTTGTCACAGAGATCAAGTTTGTACTTAAAACCAAAATATGATTAAGCAGTGGACAGTGGAAGATTTGCGCTGTGAACTACTTTGCATTCTCGAGCAGAAGTGGAGTAGGCTATTTTTAATTGCTTAAGGTACTTCATTGATAATTTGGGTAGAGAAGAAATTAATTAGGGAAAGTATAGAGTCAGTTTGATTTAATATTTACAGCAGCTAGAGGTTTGTGCTCTTTACCAGCCCAAATTAAGGAGAGTAGTGGAAGGGTTCTAGGAGGGAAGGTGAAGAGCTGCAGTAGTGGAGATGTGGGGAGGCTGCTTTTGTGGGAAACCTCTAGCCTGAAATTCTGGGCCTTAAATTATTTAAGGTGGGGAAGAATAAGAGAATGAGAGTGATTTAAAATTTGGTGAGTTTTACTTGGAATGTAGGCATATTTTGCGTTATTTCCATTTGAATGCAAACACAGCAACAAAGAATTTCCTTCATTCTATGATGTCAGCAATAGTAAGACTTATCATTGATTTGATAACAGTATTGCCTCATATAGATCCACCAGTTGTTAGGTGTGTCATGGTAGCATGGAGTGGCAGGTGACTGAGAGTTGGTTCTTTCTGGAGTGTGTTACCTCAAGCTGTTGAGGAGGCAGAAATTAAGGTGAGGAGTATTATAACACAAGTCGCCTTTAGGTCCTCCTCACAGCCATGGCAGGTTGGAGAGCATGCTTGGTATAAAGAGCCTGCGGTAGCATGGGTTCATCTTCTGGCGTGGGTTGAGTTTCTGGGATTCAAAATGCATTTGTGGTGATTATGCTATAGTTTGCTGGGCTCTTTAAGGTTTTCCGCTGGGTTTTAGGGGCTGCTCTGATTGCCAGCATTCCTCCTTTGGCTAACCTAACATATCTTAGAGCAGTATTCTAGAAGAGGAAGCATATGATGGTCCATAATTCCTTGTCTGGATCTCCTGTGACAAGTTAATTCCTACTGTGCAGGGGCAGCTATCAGTTTAGGTGATATGGGTTCAAGTTAGGTAGCATGGGCCAGGGCTGGGGCAGAAGTGAAGAGAGTTTTTAGTTGGGGAGAGGTCGTAACAGTGGCCCAGAAGCTGAATGAATCTCTTTCCTTTCTTTAGGAGCTTGGAGGTGAACTTATTTGGGGTTTTAGGACTGAACTACTGATAGCCTAGGTTTCAATTTGGAGGTAATCTCAATGAGGGATTCATTCCTTAACTCCACCCTCCCACCTCTCACACATACATAGACTTCTCTACCTTGAATAGGGATCCCAAATGCCCAAGGCTTTTTCTTATTTTGGTACTTTACACACCACGCAGTTGTGGCCCACTTTTATGTCAGTTCAGATAGATTGTGAGTTCTTTAAGAACTGAGATACTGTCATTCATCACTTTATCCTTAACACCTGGCATTGTGTGGCATTATGGTGGTATAGGTGCTCCCTAAATGTTGACTGAATAAATGAATGAACTCACATTTCAATACCAGATGATAACCTTGTCTGGCATCATACAGGTTTCTTATCAGGATGGAATGTGATCAAGAATTTCACTTCCTTGCCTTTGAATACATATTTTGGATTTGCCTTTAAGATGATAATAGTCTATTAGTTCCAGCTCATCTGGAAGTGGGTCTGTATGAGCTTAAGCCTGGTGCATGGATGGGGAGATCACACATGCATGAGCCTCTAAGATGATAATAGTCTATTAGTTTAGCTTATCTAGAAGTGGATCTTTATGAGCTTAGGCCTGGTACGTAGATGGGTAGATCACACACATCTACATCTATGCATTAGAAAATTTCCAAGGTTTACTTAATTAGATGCTGTAGGCTCTCAGCACTGGCTGAGTAATACTAAAAGGCCAGGGGATTGGGAGGTGAGCTGCTGTTTATCACACTTCTGATATACTTTTTATGAGCACCAAAGATCTGATGTTGTAACATCTTGAGCTCCATAGAATTGATCCAGGAGTTCTGGAGTTACTATGAGAAAGTAGAGATCTTCATTAGTCTGTTGTTGTAGCTGTGCTTTAGGGACACAGACAGACCTGTCTTTTCTCAGGGTGACGTCTCCTGTGGAAGGAGAAGAGAATTGCCTGATCTCTGTTAAGTTAGTGAGTATAAGAGTACTTGTGGAGAACCAAACTTTACCTACAAAAAGGATTTTGTTTTAACAAGTAGGGAGTCCAGATATCCTGATCATAACATCTGATCTTATAATCAAATCTTTTACCTTCTTGTCTGAAAACTATGATATGATATGACCATTCGTTGACGATTCCAGGAATGGGAGGGACTGGTAAAGCCGATTCTGCCACTAGTCAGGAATTGTAGCAGGGTAGGAAAGGGTGTAGCTTCTACACAAATATCATCATTATAGGTGTTCATCTGGGAGAAGTAGGAGCCAAGGGGAAGAATGGGTCTCACGTGACACCACTGGTGAGGGTGGGCTGTGCTGCATAGCTCAGTGGTGCCAGGGTCTCAGGCCGCAAATACCTGCTATGTCCACTAGCCCAGAGTCAAATGCTTCTGTGACTGCTATGCCAGACCTTGACCTGCAAAGCTCTCTAATGGCCCCTTGTTGAGCACAGTTCACTCTGAGAAAGCTGTCTGTTACCTAGCAGTTCTTTGTGTGCAAGATATGCTACCCAGGTGGTTAGGGCTAAATCTGAACCTGTGTCCTTCCTGGAGGTATAAGGGGTTCCAAATACTTCTCCCAAAAGCAGATCTTGTTGCTCTTTCAGTTATGGAGTGTGAGGTCAGGACTTGGGTGGACATGAGGCAGTGATTTAAGGCAGAGAGCTTCGAGTGGACTCTGGGCAAATACATGACAACATGCTCTTTTTTTTTATTCAATAGAGATTACTCCTTATGTTCTTTTCTTAGACTTGCTTCATGGGCGACCACAATGATAGGTAGAAGGCCTGGCTACTTTGAAGGGGCCAGGGATGGGTCACAGAAAAGGCACGTTGATAGCACTAATGGAGGGTTAGAAAGTAGCCCACAGTTTTGTCATCTGTATTCTTCCTACCGCTTTTTGAAATGTGGGAAGCTGGTTGTAGTAACTACTTAGATTTCTCAACCTAGGTCTTTTTTTTTTTTTTTTTTTTTCACAAGCTGCTGCTTCTCTTGTCCACTTTTCTATTTATTTTATCCCTGTTTCTTTTATATATGAGTTCATATCAGAAGAGATTAAGTGATTTTGGATTGTATTTTAGATAAGTTTTATTCTATGACTTAACATTTAGTATGTTATTTGTACTAGAGAATGAGTTGCTGAGCGATTTTTACTTGTATTCCTGACAAAGTTTGCCTCTTAGCTATTTAAAGGTATGAGGCTTTAAAAATTTGGCCCAAATGGGAAACTATGTGGCTGTTTAGTAAACATTATTAATGAGGGTGACGGTTTTCAGCCACTGGATTTAATTTGAACCATTTATCTTTGAGCCCCAGTTTTTTTTTTTTTCTAGGAAATAAAAATGATAAACTTTAGCTTTTTATTTCTCAGTTCAGAAAAATCAACAAGATTGTGGTTCTTGATAAGGAGGGGATCCTGGAGAATGGAGCAATGTCTTTTTTTGTTTGTTTTTCTAACTTATTTCTGTGGTCTCTGTGTCTTATTTAAAAGGTGGCATTTAGGTTTGCCGTGATCACAAGATAGCTTGTGCATTACAGGATGTTTTCTTGTGATCAAGTTGAATTATGTTTCAAAGTTTAGAAAAATTATAATGTGTCTTTTTTTTTTTTTTAACCTCTTAGTGCCACAGAATGGAATTCGGCATTGTTCCTATACAGCTTCTCGGAAACATCTCTACGTTGATAAAAACACAAAGATTATTTGCCAGGGTTTCACTGGCAAACAGGTATGTGTATCTAGATTTTTGTTTTCAAATGTAGACTGGAGATATAACAAATGATGAACTATTTTTTTATTTTTAATATCACAAAAATAATATATCAGATTGTTGCAGAAAAATATACTGTACAGCAATGGGGTTGTATGTCAGGAGGAGGTTAGTTGCTATTGTCAGCCTATAACATAAAAATTGTATTTAAACTTACTTTGCGAAGGAGTATATTGCATGCTTACTAGGACTATATTGTATTGGAGGCCCACATACTTTCTTTCAGCAAATATGACACTTGGTTTTCCTATAACGTTGAAACAGATTACTGTTTCTTTGATTGAGCACTAGGTAAACTAGATTCTTGTGTTAGGTTTTGTACAGACAAACAAACAAAAAACCATATTGTTAAATACAGAATCCATATTCAGTGTGGAGAAATGCTCAAACCCACAGAGTCTCTTGGATAGTGAGACAAGCAGAAGAACTAGACCACTGACTTTTCCCAACTTATACTCTCTCTGGGACCATGATTGGGACTACCAGGCAAAACTCCCTGAAGTGTTTTAATTTATTCTCATTTGTTTATATTCATTGTCTCTTCCTCTTTCCTGTTCACATCATAGATTCTGTATAAGTGAAAATATATCTGTGATGTGATTCTGTAATAAAATGCCACCTAAGAATCTCCTTTCCATTTGCCTACCTTTCTACTCCCCAGGAATTCCTTCTGTTAATAAATTGGCATGTATCCTTTCAGATATTTATCTTGTGCATACAAACGTATTTATATAATATGTATTTTGTAGTGTTTATTATACAGAACTGTACTTATGTAATGTTATCTAGCATATAATATATCTGATGTATATATCTATAAAATAGATACCTAAAAGTAAAATTGGATGTCATATGGTCTGTGTATTTAAAATTTTCATAGCTAAATTGAACTTTAAAACGTTGGAGCAGATTTATACTTCCACCATAGCAGATGTGCAGAATTTTTTAAAATGAGGAAGTACTACCAAATCAATTAGAGTATAATCACTATACTCTTAAGTGTCTTAACCCAAAGTATCCCTTTCTTTATTATTAAAGGAGATATGGCAAGATAAAAGCAGTCAATAATTATTTTATAATTTAAGTTTAATGATTTTTCTGTAATTAAAAGAATTGTCAAGTCAATTCTTCAGTGTTTTGGTAATCTAGAGCAGAGGTGACTAAACTTATTCTGCAAAAGGCCAGTTTGTAAACATTTTAGGTTTAGTGGGTCATACAATCTCTGTTACAGCTACTAAAAAGTGTTATAATAGCAAAAGCAGCCATAGAAAATAATGTCAATAAATGGGCCTGGGTGTGTTCCAATAAAACTTAATAAACAAACCAGGTAGTGGGCCAAATCCTGTAGACAGCAGTTAGCAGGTTGTTTCATATAAAATGGTTCTTTTGCATTTTTACTTTTTTTCTGAAATAACTGAGCACACAAATGTGTTGCAGTGGACTTTTCTTCTTTTTCTTCCTCCATTCCTCTATAACCTTAAAATAAAATCTACCAGGCCGGGCGCGGTGGCTCAAGCCTGTAATCCCAGCACTGTGGGAGGCTGAGGCAGGTGGATCACGAGGTCAAGAGATCGAGACCATCCTGGTCAACATGGTGAAACCCCGTCTCTACTAAAAATACAAAAAATTAGCTGGGCATGGTGGCGCGTGCCTGTAATCCCAGCGACTCAGGAGGCTGGGGCAGGAGAATTGCCTGAACCCGGGAGGTGGAGGTTGTGGTGAGCCGAGATCGCGCCATTGCACTCCAGCCTGGGTAACAAAAGCGAAACTCTGTCTCAAAAAAAAAAAAAAAAAAAAAATCTACCAATAACAAAAAATGAAGTACCCACTAAACCCTGAAATTTTGTTCCTGCTAAAAATGGCTGGGTGTGGTGGCCAACACCTGTAATCCTAGCACTTTGTGGGGCCAGAGCAGCAGGAATGCTTGAACCCAGGAGTTTGAGACCAGCCTGGGCAATATGGTGAGACCCCATCTCTTAAAAAAAAAAAAAAATAGAAAAATTAGCTGGGTATGGTGGCGCATGCCTGTGGTTCCAGCTATTCTGGAGGCTAAGGTGGAAGGAACACTTGAGTCGAGAAGGTTGAGGGTGCAGTAAATCATGATTGAACCACTTAACACCAGCTGGGAAGACAGAGTGAGACCCTGCCTCAAGAAAAAAAGGTTTATTCTGATAGCCAAATGTCTTATGTGTATGTCATTTCCGTTATATACATTCTAAGGAAAGATCTTCATCCAAGATTTGAAGTGTGTTCTATCATCCCCTTCTCAATTGATGTTATATTCAGCCTGTTTTTTGTTATATATTATTAGCATATAATCAGAAGATGTTTGATTAACCCAAATTCCCCATGTAAATTTATTATATATAATTTTGTTTTTCTGTTTGCAAAATATTATATGATCCTGTGACATTTTAAGCTGTGGGCCTTTTTATAAGAACCATTGCCCATGGTGTAAGCACTATTGAGAACTGTCTCCATAATCTAAATTAGGTGATGGTTTGCCTAAATATTTAAATCAAGGGTAGTTTTAGTGTTTTTCAGTTACTTGCATTTGCATTGTTTCTCATTCACTCTCCTTGTTTTTGTTTTTAAAGTAAGTGAGTGTTAATTTCCTCAGTTAGGTTTGTTGATTCAGATTCATTATAGACTTAATGATGAGGTCTGAAATTTATAGCTTACTTCCACAGTAAATCTGCATATTGTCTTTTTAGTTTGTTTTCTCTGTACACACATTGTTCCGCATAACGAATGAAAAATCCTTGTATTTTAGGGTAGGTTTCAGCAATGCAGATTTCCATTGGGTGCCATGTTGTTTCTTACACTGGCTTTATAAGCTGCTAAAATTATTCCTATTCCTAATTGTATACTAGCTGGTGATAATGGTAAAACTAAGGAAAATAAGCTAACTTTGAATAGATGTGTTATTCCTGTTTAGCACTACTTTATGATTAAAATTTGGTGCTTTTGAATTTACCTGGCAGTGTAGTCTAGGGCAGTGCTTTTCAGTGTCTATAGCAAAAAACCCATGTGGGTGTTTGTTTTTAATTTTCAGTCTAATATAGATCAGTATTTTTATAAAGTACAATAAAAGCTTTAGTAATGTCATACTGCTATATTTGCAAACATTTTTACTTTTTTTAAAATTAGATTTCCCCTCCCTTCCTTCCTTCCTTTTTTTTTTTTGTTTTCATTTTCTTTTTCCTCTTACCTCATTGCAGAGCAGCAAGAGTCTGCATACTGTACTTTGAATAGCACTGTTTTAAGAGAGCAAACACTGGCCTGTGGTTCTTCCAAAACTCTGCCCCTGACTTTAGACAAATTAATTAACATGCTTGGGGCCAAGTTTCCTATTTTGAAATATAATTTCAATCAGAAAATTTCTGAAGTCCTTCTTAAGGCCCTACTTTTTATTCCATTAGTAGAATGTCAGTAGTTGGGACCACATTTTGAATGACCACATAGATTCATTCATTTTTCAACAACTATTTATTGAGTGCCTACTGTATGTTGATTTAGGTGTCATATTGCAATGAACAAAGTACACATAAATCACCGTCTTCATGGAATTTACATTTTAGTGGTTGGAGGGAAATGTATCAACAAAATCAATGAGTAGATTATGTGGTATGCTAGAGAGTACAATTGCTCTGGAAGAAATAAGCCAGGGAGATAGTTGGGCAGTTCTTGCCGGAAGTGGAGAGTGGCTGATCAAAGTCCGGAGGTGGTACATTATGGCTGACATGCAAAATCTGGTAGAAAGATTGGAGAGGGCAGTAGGCCACCTGGAGGCAGTATCCCATACCTCTGACATGCACTGTGGGTATGCAGACAGTCCTTCAAAAGCAGGAGCAGCTCCCTATATGCAGGCATTTGACTCGCTGCTTGCCGGTCCTGTGACAGAGTACTTGAAGATCAGTAAAGAGATTGGGGGAGACATGCAGAAACATGCGGAGATGGTCCATACAGGTTTGAAGTTGGAACGAGCTCTCTTTGTTACAGCTTCTCGTCAACACCCAGCAGATAGCAAGCTTTCCGATTTGTTGGCACCCATCTCAGAGCAGATCAAAGAAGTGATAACCTTTCGGGAGAAGAACCGAGGGAGCAAGTTGTTTAATCACCTGTCAGCTGTCAGCGAAAGCATCCAGGCCCTGGGCTGGGTGGTTATGGCTCCCAAGCCTGGCCTTTATGCGAAAGAAATGAATGATGCTGCCATGTTTTATATAAACTGAGTCCTCAAAGAGTACAAAGATGTGGATAAGAAGCATGTAGACTGGGTCAGAGCTTAAATATATGGACAGAGTTGCGGGCTTACATTAAGGAGTTCCATACCACCAGACTGGCATGGAACAAAACGGGGCCTGTGGCAGAAGAACTGAGTGGACTGCCTTCTGGACCCTCTGCTGGATCAGATCCTCCTTCCCCTCCAACAGGCCCCCCTCCTCTGCCAGTCTCTACCAGTTCAGGCTCAGATGAATTTGCTTCCCGCTCAGCACTGTTTGCGCAGATTAATCGGGGAGAGCATCACACATGCCCTGAAACACATGTTTGATGACATAAAGACTCACAAGAACCCTGCCTTGAAGGCTGAGTGGTCCAGTACACAGTGGCCCCAAGCCATTCTCTGCACCTAAACTCCAAACCAGCCCATCCCCCAAACCAGCCACAAAGAAAGAGCCAGGTGTACTTGAACTGGAGGGCAAGAAGTGGAGAGTGGAAAATCAGGAAAATGTTTCCAACCTGTTGATTGATGACACAAAGCTGAAACAGGTGGCTTACATTTACAAGTGTGTCAACACGACGTTGCAAATCAAGGGCGAAATTCACTCCATTGCAGTAGATAACTCTAAGAAACTTGGCCTGGTATTTGATGACATTGTGGAGGTAATCAACAGTAGGGATGTCAAAGTTCAGGTAATGGGTAAAGTGCCAAGCATTTCCATCAACAAAACAGATGGCTGCCATGCTTACCTGAGCAAAAATTCCCTGGATTGTGAAACAGTCACTGCCAAATCTCCTGAGAAGAACGTCCTCATTCCTACAGAAGGCAGTGGCTTTAGTGAATTCCCAGTTCCTAAGCAGTTCAGGACCCTATGGAATGGCAGAAGTTGGTCACCACAGTGACAGAAATTGCTGGATAAGTGAAGTGTCACTGGGTTCTTTGCCCTCCCTCTACACCATGGGATAAATCTGTATCAAGATGGTTCTTTTCTAGATTTTCTCTACCTTTCTGCTTTTAAAACTGCTTCTCTGCTCTGAGAAGCACAGCTACCTGCCTTCACTGAAATATACCTCAGGCTGAGATTTGGGGTGGGATAGCAGGTCAGTTGATCTTCCCGCAGGAAGGTGCAGCTTTTCCATATCAGCTCAACCATGACACCAGTCCATAAGGAACTGCCAGCCAGGACAACATTTTAGCTTTGAGCTTTTGGGCATTATTCTACCAACAAACAGTCCATTGAGAAGAAAACAGTCCCAGGAATTAACAGATGAGAATGTTCACACTGGTTAATCTTTTTCTAACAATGAGCGTGAAGATAGTAGAAGCTGGTGCGTTTTCAGATGGTTCTTCTAACCAAACTAATTTTTTACTGTTGACAAGTGAGGCAAGGGTTGCACTGGACCAAAGGCCAAGGCTTAGCCATCCAGCATTCCACACAAAATTGTTCCCTATAAGCATTCCTTTTATTCCCTATTCCATCGTGGATCTGCCTCAACCATGCTGTGGCAGTGCCCTTCATCCAGACCAGTTAAAGGAGTCTTGGATACTTTCTTTCTCTAGGATTCCTGCCCAGCACTTAAAAGGAAAAAAAAAAAAAAAAAAAAAAAGAGATGACTTAAAAGGAAAAAAAAAAAAAAAAGAAAGAAAGAAAAAACACATCATTCCGAGAAGTCTGGCATTCCTGAATCCTCTTTGCCTGCTAGGTGCCTGTTACCTGTCTTCACTGTCTCCTTTTCCCTGTCATGCTCATCAGCTATGGCTTCTGTCCAAGCACTTGAACAGAGGACTAAAACCTCCATTGCAGGCTGGTTTTAGGTCTTGATTTATGTAAGAATCTTACACAGCACTGCTAATGTAAAGTTCAGGTTTTTCCCTCTAGGACAAATGTTTACCAAATATGCAACTTTTTTTGGTGGAAAGAGAGATTGTCCTGTGATTTCTACCCATTTCCTGAGGCCTGTGGAAATAAACCTTTATGTACTTAAAGTTAAAAAAAAAAAAAAAAAAGAAGCCAGGGAAAGGAGGAGTGTGTGTAGTCCTGGTGGCTAGGATGGAGGAGAAGGAGATTTTATATCAGGTGGTCAGGGAAGGCCTGATCTCTGAGTTAAGATGTAAAGGAGACATGGGAGTGAACCAAGAGGATATTTTAGGGAAGGATATTCCATGCAGAGGGCACAATGAGGCATGAGGCAGGCATATGCCTGCTGTGTGTGGAAGCCACAAGGCCAGCATGGCTGGAGTGTAATGAGCAGGCAGGTATATGACTCTGGTGTGGGGAGACAGCTTGTAGATTAACTTGTAGACCAGTATATGGAGTTTGGCTTTTACTTGACTGAAATCTAAAACAATCAGAGTATTTGATTAGAGGAGTGCTGTGATCTTATGTTTTGACCAGATCACTCAGGCTGCTGTGGAGATTAGATTGAAGGGGAGCAAGACCAATAACCCGTCAAGGTTGAAGTAACTTAGACCAATGTAATAGCAGTAGAAGGGGAAGGAGTTGTCAATTATACTTTGAAAATAGAGCAATAAAATCTACTAATGGATCTAATATGAGATATATGAGAAAGAGAAGAATTAAGGATGACCCGTATTTTTGATGTGATGATCTGTAAGGACTGAAGTTGTCTTTAAATGAGATGGGGTAGATGGAGGGGAATGATTGGGAACTCAGTTTTGGACATTGTAAGGTTTACTGCTGATGTAAAATGAGGAAACTGAGGCAAGTATGAGAAAATGAGAAACCAATTTATTCAGCTCCCGGGAGAGGTTCTGTGTGTGGTCCAGGAAGGGGCCAAAGAAGTCGTGCCAGGCTGTTTAGGTCATGGGGTTTTATCGGAAGGGAAGGCGATTGATTGGCTATTGGGGAAACAAAGCAAAGGCAATTTTATTGGCTGTCAGGAAACAGGAAGTGCCTGAAACTAGTTGCTATTGGTAGTCGGGTGGGGCTTTGGGTAAGTGGGTCTTGATTGGCTGTTGGGGAAACAAAGTGAAGGCAATCCTATTGGCTATTAAGAAGCAGGAAATGCCTGGAGCTAGTGGTTATGGGTAGGCGGGCGGGACCTTGGCTAAGCGTGCCTTCCAGGGACAGACAGAGCAGACTGCTACCGGGCAGGGTCTGATGGGGCTTCTTTTAAAAAATTTTCCTGTAGGGTTTATCAACAGTGGGCTGGGGGTTGAATGCATAATTTAGTGCTGAATGTGGGCTCGGGTCTGGTATGCGGAGGTGGGTGCGGGGAAGCCATACGGCAAGGCCAGATAATGAGCTTGGGTGATGACGCAGCTATCAGATGTGGAGAGAGATGGATGTGTCCGTTTAATCCTCTGTGAGGCAGCGGGACTTACAGACATGTTGAGTTTGAGATGCTTGCTAGTTCTCAAAGTGGAGGTGTCAGGTAGGCAGTTGACAATGTGAGTATGGAGTTCAAGGCTTAGATAAGTGGGGTGTTTGTGTCTTTGTGTATGCGGAAGGGGTCACCATATGGATGAGATGTATTGCCATGATAAGGGATGACATCACCAAGGGCATGAATTTAGACGAAAAAGAGACGTTAAGGAGAGAGAAAGAGAAGAGGAAAACCAGAGGAAGTAGAGCCCCAGAAGCCTAGTGAAAAAGAGTCTTTCAATCCTTGGAGCTGTTTTTGATTGTCATAACTGGAGGGGGTTATGACAGTTAGGAGGGTGTGGTACTGGCATCTAATGAGTGGAGCCCAGGGATGCTGCTACATGTCCTACCAGGCACTGGATGACCTCTCATAAGAATGAATCATCCTTCCAAAATGTCAGTAATGCTGAGATTGAGGAGTAAAAGTGAATGGATAAAGAAATACAGTTTGTTGACTGGGCAGTATTAAAGGCTTACTTAAGGTGAGTGATCATTAATTTAAAATGAGACCAGTTGACATGTTTTCTTTTCTTTTTCTTTTTTTCCTCTAGCCTCTTTTTGGCTGCACATGTCTAGGCTTAGAGTAGGGGGAAAATTGGATTTAACCCAGGTTGTGGTTTTGCCAGATGTTTAAGTTGAAGTGAGAGAAAGCCAAGGTGATTGTGGGAGGGTAATGATCTACCATGAATTTTAAACTGAGGAGTGTGAGCACATGAGGAGTTGAAAAACAGGGAGTTTTTGATCACTAGCCAAGTTTGAAAACAGGGAATCAAAGAGGCCCCTGTTTATAGCTATTTTGGCTTTTCAGGGGCTTGTTTTGCTTCAAGCTTCAAAGCTATGTTCAGTAAATAGATGGGGATGCTTCCTATAGTTACTGTCTGGGAATAGTTAACCTATTTGTTTTTCTTTTCCTAAGTTGGTAAGATTGCTTTTGCTTCTCTTGGGCTTTCCAGTCTGCTGTTTCTCATGGATCTTGTGCTTTTTCCCCTCAGGGCACCTTTCACAGCCAGCAGGCATTGGAGTATGGCACCAAACTTGTTGGAGGAACCACTCCAGGGAAAGGAGGCCAGACGCATCTGGGCTTACCAGTCTTTAACACTGTGAAGGAGGTAATTAATGCTACCTGAGTTTGGCAAGACAAGAAAAGCAAGAGAAGAGTGAGCATTCTTTGGGTAGAGATCTTAATTGTGTTTCTTTTGGGAGAGTCACTTGTTTGAAAATTCAGTAACCTAGAGAAATTTGAATTGCCTTCAAAACCGGTGTGTCATTTGTGCTTCTAGGCATGCATCAGCCCTTAAGGGAAGAAGTGCTGTGGCCAGGCTTCTGTTTGTCTTTTTATCATTGCCTTACTTTTCTTCTTCCAGTATGTTAGTACAAATGTCAGCAACCACCCCCTAATTCTTCCTTAGTGGGGACTATGCAGCAGGCACTGTGCTAGGTGTTTCATTCCAATTGCCCCGTTCAGGCCTCACTACAACCCTTGGAGGTAGGTGCTGTTATCCTCCTCATTTTAAAGGTAACAATGAGGTTGAAGATCTTGCCCATGGTCTGACAGCTGATAAGTGGCAGGCTTAGGATGGCTCAGAATAAAGAGTGGTCCCATGTGAAGAAACTAAATTGTAGAGTTATATTTACAAATCACAGTGTCCTAAATTCTCAAATTACGGATTTCTTGTTAATACCTTTAAAAATTATTTTTGAATTAAACTTTAATTCTTTGTTACAAAACTGATATGTGCTTTTTGTAAAAATTCAGATGGTATAAAAGGTAAGTAAAGTTAAATTTTACAGTGTCTTCAACATCTCAGATTTTGCCTCTGTAGGGAGCTAACTTAAGCTTAGTGTGTAGTGTTTCATTCTCTTTTTACTCTTATATGAATATTTATAAAACTAATAGTATTTAAAAGAAACCATAGTGTAAATTATTGGGTATTTAATTTAAAAAATCTAAGAAATAAACTTAGTTTTTTGGGATGATGTGTTGATCAGCCTTAAATGTTTTCTTTCCCTCTTCTTATGCATATTTTTAAGGTATATTTTAAAGCATTACATTTTTTAAGGCATAAATTTAAAGCCCTTCCTGCCTTAAATTCTATTATGGCTGATTTTATAACTTCAAAATATAGAGAGGAGGTGCTTTTTCACAATTCCTCTAGGTCGGCTTTTCTTTTGTCATGAGGCTTTTTTTGCTTTTTTTTTTTAAGAAAGCCTTGTTGCTAAGCAATCCATTTGTTGTAGTGACAAAAATAGTTGTGGCGTTTGGAATATTCCGTAAGTTTTTTTTTTGACAGATATTGTTTATTTCTCACCCATTCTGCTCTTACAAAGAGATTTTTGAATGAGTAGGGTTGGTACCTTTCATCCATATGATTTCCTAGCACGATATTTGCTGTTGTCACAGCCTAGCTTCTGGAAGTATTGTAGCCTTTAGCGGTAGAGAACAGTGTACTGTAGTTACTTTTCAGTAAAGTACCTCCATGCCCATGATTTGACTTCTTTTGGTTCCGTAACAGTTTTAATATTTTTTTGTCTCCCCCTCTATTATCATCTTGAACAGAGTTTTAAAAAATTATTTTTAACCTCTGGCATCATTTGTGGATGATATGTTGGCGTCCTTTGACTCTGTTCACTGTCAGGATGCTTTTAGGTTTACTGACATGCCATAGTCTAAGAGAGTGAGATGTCACAGAAGCTTTCAATTCACAGTGGCATTCAAAGGGGGCTGAGAAAGGGCTATGCTTAATTCTCCTCTACTCTGACAGTGTAGTGAATTTGAGAATGGGGAGAATGCTATGTCTTTGGGTAGTGTCCTTTTCTTTACCGCAAGACATTATTAAAATGATAGTATTGAATTTATTTTACAATGTTTATGATTTAACCAATAATAAAGTGCTTCATCGTTAATGTTTCAGGCCAAAGAACAGACAGGAGCCACGGCTTCTGTCATTTACGTTCCTCCGCCTTTTGCTGCGGCTGCTGTTAATGAAGCTATTGATGCGGAAATTCCCTTGGTTGTTTGTATCACTGAAGGTATCCCACAGCAGGACATGGTACGAGTTAAGCACAAATTGCTGCACCAGGGAAAGACAAGGCTAATTGGGCCCAACTGCCCTGGAGTCATCAATGTGAGTGCAAAACGTAAAAAGAAACCCAGATGAAGCCTCTCACAAGGCTAAACAGCTTTGAGTGAATGCAAGTGTATTTGTGTGTATGACCTGTGAGTGACTTTTTTTTTCAACTTTTCTGAAACTATGATTTACTTTCAGCCTGGAGAATGTAAAATTGGCATCATGCCTGGTCATATTCACAAAAAAGGAAGGATTGGTGAGTTTGTTTGTTACTTTCTTACAGATTAAAACAAAAAATTATTTGCCTTAAACCCTCAAAACTCACAAAGAATTTGTGACCTTTGCAAATCAAGTTTATTTTCATTAAATTGACTTGAGTAGAATTTACCAGGGAAGTTTTGTAGTCTATCAATTCTGTATCCTGAGTATAATAAATTTATTTGAGAAGCCATTACAGTTCTACAGAATCAGTGAAGACTTTGGTGGTGGGAGTTTAAATATTTTTTTCCTGCACAGCATTCTGTGTATTCTTCCATGTGTTTGCATGTATCAGCAGTTAATTTCATTAACTATTATAACTTAGTTACTGCTAAGTAGTATTCTACTGTACAATTATACCACGATTTGTTTATTCGTTTTCCCATTAATGAACATTTGGATTGTTTTCACATTTGAGCCTTACGAACAAGGCTTAGGTCAATATTTGTGTATAGGTCATTTTGTGGACAAATTTTTGTTTCTCTTGGGGAAAATACATACGAATGGACTTGCTAAGTCATGTTCATATGGACATAAGTCAAGTATGCTCAACTTTTTAAGAAACTGCCAAATAGTTCTGCAAAGTGGCTATATCATTTTATATTTTCACTATTAATGTAGGAGAGTTTTAATTGCTCCATGTCTTCACAAACATTTAGTATTGTTAGTCTTTTTAAATGTAGCCATTCTACTGGGAGTAAAATGGTATCTCTTGTGGTTTTGAGTGTCCCTGATGACTAATGACGCAGAGCACCTTTTCATGTGCTTATAAGGCCATTCACATACCTGCTCCATAATCACCTTGCTCTTTTAGATATCACAAACTTTCTCAAAATGTTTTGGGTTTATGGGCACCTCAGAAAGCAGGGCAGTGATCAGAAAGGCAAATCAGATGGCCTATCATAGGAAAATTATATTGCTACTTGATTAGTTCCTTCAGGAAATAGCCAAGGTAACATTTCAAAGTTAGCCACATTAGGCTTGTGTTTAGACTCTACACCAAACTTTAAACTATACTGTTTTTCAATCATAATAGATGATTAACAGTGTTTTTCTCTATCTATAAAGCATGGCTACTAATAATAAATAAGGGTAATTGCCATAGTGGGTGAGTGTCAGTTGTGCAGTTTACAGGATTCGGTTAAAGGTTATGAGTTTTCTTTATTACTAATGTCTCTTGGAGCTGTCAGCCCTGCTGCCAGTGGCAGCACTTGATAATTTTATGAGGGGTTACAGGAAGCTCCATAGGCCATCTGAATTCCGGTGGGGCCTGATCCATGTATCACTGATGCTCTTGTTCATATTTGAATATTACTTAGATTCTTTGGTCTGTTTTGAAGGTGACTGCTGTGCTCTTAAGGCAAGCATTGAAGGAATGCTCTGTGCTGAGTTGCTTTTCTGATAATTGCCCGGCTTTCTAAGGTGCCCATAAACCTAAAAAATGAAAATCAAGAGAAGTTCAGGGAAGTCCTTTAGACATTGGCTTTGTGAATGGTCATGACACATTGATGAGACAGTCCTTTGGGAGACTGCTTTTAATTCCTTTGAAAAAGGGCTTTTCTTCAAAAGAGAAAATACGTGACACTGCAAGATTTTTGAGAGGATGAGGAGAGGAAGATGGTTATTTGTACCAAATATTCCTATTTTGGTACTATTGCTAGTAGTCTCAATAGCCTCCTTGACTTCTGATCCTTAAGTTGAGAGTTAGAGAAAGAAGGATTTTTCAGTCCTTTAGCTGTTTCTGAATGGAATATAATGTAATGTGATAGCAGTATAATAGTGTAATGGATTTCCAGTTTTTGTTAATAGAAGCTAATGAAATTGCATATCTGCCAATTGAGTGTTATTGAAGGAAGTGATTGGATTCCAAATTGATGATATTTAACTGTACCATGTTATTTTTTCTTTTATGATAGTTTGTTACTCTCAACCATGTGTCACATGTTTGACTATTCTGTCCTGTTTTAAAATTTTAATTAAGCTGCCTATATTGAGATAATTATAAATTCATGTGTAATTGTAAGAAATAATACAGACAGATCACTCTTTATTCAGTTAGCCCAATGATTGACATCTTGCAAAACTATAGTATTTTCATAAACGGGATGCTGACATTGATGCAGTCAATACAGAAAACTTTTCCATCACCACAAGTTTCCTTCATGTTGCCCTTTTCTAGTCACTTCCCTCCTGCTTCCAACCCCTTCTCAATTCCTGACAACCAGTAATCCGCTCTCCAATTATATAATTTTGTCATTTCAAGAATGTTATATAAGTGGAATCATATAGAATGTAGCCTTCTGGGATTACCTGTTTATATAGTCAGAGTAAGTCTCTAGAGATTCATCCAGGTTGTTGTATGCATCAATAGTTTCTTTTTATTACTGAGTATTGATGGTATGAATGTCCTTCATTTTGTTTAACCATTCACCTGTTGAAAGACACCTGGGTTGTTTTTCAGTTTGGCCTATTACAAGTACGGCTGCTATGGACATTTGTATACTGGTTTTTATGTGAACATTGTCTTCATTTCTTTGGGTCAAATGTCCAGGATCATGGTTGCTGGGTTGTATGATACTTGTATGTTAGTTTCTTAAGAAACTGCTAAATTGCTATCCAGTGTGGCTGTGCTGTTTTACATTTCTACCAGCAATGTGTGAGCGATCCAGTTTCTCTGCAGCCTTGCCAGCATTTAGCGGTGTCACTGTGTTTTTATTTTAGCTATTATGGTAAATGTTTAGTGATAGCTCTTTGTACTTTTAATTTGTATTTGCCTAGTGACTAATGATATTATCTTTTCATAGATTTATCTGCCATCTGTTTATCTTTTTCAGTGAAGTGCCCCACCTTGGGTTTTGTCCATGTTCTAATTGGATTGTTTATTTTTTATGGTTTAGTTTTGAGAGTTCTTTATATATTCTAGGTACTAATAGTTTGCTGGATGTGCAATTTACTTTTTCATATTTATTTTAAAATGATCATGTTTGTATCTACAAAAACTCTTCTTGGGATTTTGATAGGAGTACGCCATTACATAAGTAGGTAGGCATTACCCACCTAACCTTCTCAGTGATGAAATGTCCTATAGAGGGGAGGGACAGTGTTGAGAACAGAGGATGTGGATGGGACAAAGGCACTGAGAATAGGGAAAAAGTGATAAATGAGAAATATGGGGGTGGAAGTTGTGGTGGTTGTCATTTCTTATGCATTAGGGTTAAGTTAGTGAATAATCTTAAAACTATTGAAATTAAATTTCACTTAAGAGGGTGGTCTTACTCCATTGATGAGTTTTCAGTTTCAACTCATTTATTAACATATATGAGCACCTTGTGTGCCTAGAACTGTGCTTTAAGCTGGAGACATAGGGGTTGTGAAGACTTATTTATTGACCCGTTGGAAATTATAGTCTAGTGAAGAAAGTAGCTGCCATGGAATCTCAAGCACCATTGGTGGTCTCTTACTGAACCAGGTGGTAGGAGAACATTGTTCTTAATTGGAGAATCAGTGTGGTCAAGATATTCAAATTTCAGGCTGGTTGATCAAGCCTGACTATGTATTTATTTTGCCAAGCCAAGGTTATCAGATAAAAAATAAGACTTGAAATTTATCCTTTCCTTTTTTTCTTATGGATCTTTTAAAGATGGACCATTCCATTTTACTGTGTCAGTAGTAGAAGGCCATGTTACGTGGTAGACTCAAGGGCAGGGCTCAGCCAGCAGGTGGTCTCCTTAGAGATGTTAAACTGTTGATCAGAGGCACTGTCCTGCCTTCTGAATAAAGAATTTGTGTTCGTTCCATCCCAAGGCAGGTTTTCTGTAATGGAAATAGAAATAACTGCCCATTCAAGCTAGGTAGAATCAGTATTTTAGATCAGGTTTTAAGGACTTCTGCTTTTGGTAAAATTATTTTTATTTTTTAAAAAGCATTTCTATGATTTTAATATAATTCTTAACAGTGTTGAAAGTATTAGCTAAAAGTGACCTCAAACTTAGCAGTGTTTGCTATAACACTAGAAAAAAAAAATTACCTGTAGTGTTCTCTTCATGATCCTCCCTCTGTCCTCAGTATTTGGAATCAGTATCTGCCTTAACCTCAGGAGCAAGAAGAGTTGACAAGAAATGAGCCCTTTAAACAGAGTTTATTGAAGGAAGATAAAGTACATTTAAAGAGAGGAGCTGCTGATCAGTTGGTTGACCACCTGGAAAACAGCTGTGGCTGGTCTAGCTGGAAAAATAGGAGGGGGTGTCAGTTGCAACCATGTTTTAGGCGACTTCCTTGTGTGCACGTGCTCTGTAGTTGTACATGTTAGTATACACATCACAGGTCTCATTAGCATTTAAAATCTCCACCCAGGGGTGTGGTTTTTACCATTATAATGAACAAGAGGCTACTGTAGGGCAAGTTATTGGAGGAGTGCACACGCTTGTCAGCAGGGAAAGCCCCTACCATGATTATCTCCAGCTAGGGCCTGATAAGTCCCCTTCAGGGCCAGAGGAGCCCAACCACAGGCCAGAAGTAGCCAGTGTAGCCGTTGCCTTTTTGTGGACTATCAGTGGGCAGTGCCTCCAGGACTTTCCACAGGGCTCTCCTGATTGCTCCTTTCTGGCCATCTGCCTACCCTGACATTCCTACTGTATCTTATGGTAACATTAGGGCTAATAGTGAACCATTCAGTGAATGAAGTTGTTTCTACCCCAAAAATACTTATGGTTTCACAGTGGTAGGTAAGGTACAACTTCTGCTTATTTCCTAGTAATAAGGGCAATACGAAATATAAAACCACTGAGGAGATTTAGAGAAAGAGATTTTATCTCACTTCTCTTTGGGTGTGATTAGGAAAGACCTCAAAGAGAAAGTAGCATTTAATGTGGACCTTGAAGGATGATTAGAAGTTTTGTCAGATGGTGGAGGTAAAACACTCCATTTTAAGCAGAGCAAATATGAAAAGATAGGAGAGCATGAAATATCAATGAGGATTAACTCAGTTTCACTGGGTAGGGAAATAGAAACAAGTCTGGAGAGGGAGGCTGGGGACTGTACTGGGCTGGCGAGTTAGAGCAGAGTTCCACATAAAGTGAGGCATCATCGAGGACACAGGTGTCACTGTCTAGTGAAATGCATCTGAAAGAGCAATATGACAGTGTTCTGTGGGGTCCGTCTAGCAATGACTGAGTTACATTCACAGTGTTCTTTCAATTTGACTGGTTGGTATGGAGAACCTGAAGTTATTGTGTGCCCAAATGCATAGTAAGAAGATGTGTGTTTATGCATAGGTCACACACTTAGTACACATAAATATACAATGGTAATGGTGACATAGCATTTTGTTAAAAAAAAGTAAACATGTTGTATGGAAGTTGAGGTAGTTTATGGTTATGGTTTTTGTCCCAGGCTGACAAGAATTCTGTTTGCCCCAGTAGGGTGATCATATTGTTAGAAAAGGGTCTTCTGAGTTCTTGAGAGTTGCTCCAAGGCAGAAGTTTAAGGAAAGTAAACCATGGACACCCTGGATTGATTTTTCTGTTTGTCTAAAGTATTACATAGATTGTGCTTTGAGAAAATTACCTTTTTGAAAGCTCAGCCAAGCATAGTAAACTACAAGAGAAGACAGCTAGCTGTCACTCCTTTCTGGCCCCCACTGACTCTCCTCCTTCAACACACACCTAATCCAGATGTGAGATTAAGTGCTTTCACACAGGCCCATTTATAAAGGAAATTAGGTTGGAGACTTGATTCCAGAGGGATCTTGACCTTGTTCCCCAGTTTTCTTTATATTGATTTTAGAGCCTATATATTGGTTCAAAATTATTGGGAAAATAGTTATGAAGAAGATAGGTAGCATTTTAAAATGTAGCTAATGCTAATTTTGATGGTTTAATAGTTTGGGTACTGTATTAGTCTGTTTTACATTGCTACAAAGGAATATCTGAGAATGGGTAATGTATAGGAAAAGAGATTTGTTTAGCTTATGATTCTGCAGGCTATACAAACATGGCATTAGCATCTGTTCAGCTTCTGGTGAGGCCTCAGGAATCTTTTACTCATGGTAGAAGATGAAGGGGGAGTAGGCATGTCACATGGTGAGAGAGGGAATGAGAAATTTCAGGATCTTCTTAAGAACCAGTTCTCATGTGAAGAAATAGAGTGAGAAGTCACTCATTACCATGGGAGGGCACAAAGCCATTCATGAAGTATCTGTCCCCATGACTGAAACATCTCCCACTGTGTCCCACCTCCAACATTTGGCATCACATTTCAGCCTGAGATTTGGAGGGGACAAATATCCAAACTATATCATGGTAATATAAGCCTAATCTGTTACATTCTGCCACTGTAAGTATGATTGTACCTACCAAATTTATATTACTATTATCCTCTTCATAAATATTCTCAGAAGAAGTAATTTAAGTCTTTCTTGCATTGTTTTTATAGTCATAAAATGACCTTAACTAATAATGTACTTTCTCCTATGTCTAAACTTAAAAACCTCCCTGCTTTAATTTAAGCCTTTCGTTTCATCATTTGAAGATACTATTGATTTTGATGGCAAATCATGGAATGAATTTTATACCTATGTTAGTCACTCAAAGTGTTTGTTAATTTAGTTGACCATATTTTAGTCTAACATAGACACACGATCTAATGTTTTTGAATTTCTTTCCTTAAGGCATTGTATCCAGATCTGGCACCCTGACTTACGAAGCAGTTCACCAAACAACGCAAGTTGGATTGGGGCAGTCTTTGTGCGTTGGTAAGAGATTTTTGCTAAAATCCTTTTATTGGCATGTAGTGTGTTCGCTGAATGAGTATAATTATAATTACTGATTTTATTATTTGCAAAAGATTTTGATACTGTTATAAAAAGAATATTATGATCTCAAATTTAATTTGCTTAAATGTGAAGTTGTTCTGTAGTTTTTCAAGATTCATGGTCCAAAGTTTTATTTCCAGGTTGAAGAACTAACTAACATCTTGAGACACGTGGCTCCTGGAGCACCTTGGTGCCTGAAACACTTGTTTTGATTACTCTGAAGAAATGCTTCCTTATATTAGGACTTTTGTTGTCATTGCCATTATGTTTATCAGTGCTTCATATTTATTGAATTCTTTGCCATTCAATGTCTCATTCTTAAGGCAAGCCTCTCAGGCATCTCTGAGCGAGAAAATTGTACTGTTAGAGCCTTATTGGCGAGAAAGTCAAGGTTGAGGAAGGTTCACTTCCTCAGAACCTCTCTTTTTATCACACCATACTGCCTCTCACTTGAAAAAAAAATTACAAGTTTTTAAAAAAAATTTATTTATTATACTTTAAGTTCTGGGGTACATGTGCAGATCGTGCAGGCTTTACATTTTAAAATAATTTCAATATTTGCTGCCAAAAGCCAAGGCAAATTACTCATTTTCATATTGATAAATATTCCTTCAATTTCTTAGAATATCTTTTAGAAGTATCTATACCAAAAAATCATAACATACAGGTGTTTTTATTAACATCCAAATTCATAAATTAAATATTGAAAACATTCATTGAGCATTTCTACATGTAAAACATAATTTTAAGTGGAAGATATTTTAGCGTGACAGAGAATAAGAAATGGTTTGAAATAGGCTTACCAATTCCTTCTTTTTTAGCTTCAGTTTTGAGTTTTTAAATGGAGGCTAATAATGCCTATCTCACAGAAAGGGTGAGAGAATTAGGAAATGACAGATCTAACGTGTGCCAAAGCATAGGACTTGACACATGGTTGGCACTTAATAAATGCTGGTTTCCTTCCTCTACTCCATTCTTCAGAGATGCAGTGAAAAGTAAGAAACCAGTCCTGCCCTCATTAAGTTTGTAATTTAAAAATAAAAAGTGTCAGCCTATCTGTATGGAACATTTACTTTAACCCTGTCCAAGTACTCTTTTTTAAATGTTGTGTAGTAGGGCCCTGATACGCAGGCTCTGTCATCATCCACTCTGGATCCAGAACAGGAGGGGTCAGGGCACTCACTGTCACTCATTGGCAACATGTATCTTAAAACTTGTGGGTTTCTCTGCAGCATACCTCATCAGATAGTTTCTTTGCTCAAAGAAATTTGTTAAATATTTATTCTTTCCTTTAGTGTAACATCAGCATCTTCTTAAAATGTTAATTTCTAAAGAGTTATCTGAGAATAATTCTGTGGGACAGAAGAGGTTTGATAAAGGAGCCAAAGCAAAAAGAGGGTTGTCTTTGTTACAGCCCTAGAATATTCCTGGGATATCAGGAACCAACCACTATTTAGCATTCATATAATATTACCAACAGAAATAAATGTAGCATTTCGTGATTTTAAAATATTCAATGTAAGAATAATAATACATTTAAAAATATTAGGGAGAAGGGGAAGAAAAATGATAAACCAGTTAAAAACATTTCTTAACCTAAATTCCATGGTTTATCTTTAAATTTCCAGCTATTGATATTTTTTGACTTTTTCAGGCATTGGAGGTGATCCTTTTAATGGAACAGATTTTATTGACTGCCTTGAAATCTTTTTGAATGATTCTGCCACAGAAGGCATAATATTGATTGGTGAAATTGGTGGTACTGCCGAAGAGAATGCTGCAGAATTTTTGAAGCAACATAATTCAGTAAGTTTGGATTTGGAAAAATATAGCTCTTTGCTCTAAAAACAAGCCTCTAAAGAGGCTTGTTATTTTTATTTTTTCGAAGATTAATTTTTCAAGAAAACATAAAAGAGAAAACTTTCTGGCCAGGTGTGGTGGCTCACGCCTATAATCCAGCACTTTGGGAGGCTGAGGCAGGTGGATCACGAGGTGGGCAGATCACGAGGTCAAGAGATAGAGACCATCCTGGCCAACATGGTGAAACCATGTCCCTACTAAAAATACTAAAATTAGCTGGGTATTGGCGGCGCACCCCTGTGATACCAGCTACTTGGGAGGCTGAGGCAGGAGAATCGCTTGAACTCAGGAGGTAGAGGTTGCAGTGAGCTGAGATCGTGCCACTGCACTCCGGCCTGGTGGCAGAGTGAGACTGCCTCTCAAAAACAAAACAAAACAAAAGGGCCTCCTGTACTGGACACTTAGACAATTCTGGATTATTTCTGGGTTGATTCTCTACTTCCCTATGCTGAACTCTTCCTCCCTAGGCATGACCCCACACTTTGTGGTAAGTAAGTCGTTCACCTGCTGAGTAGATACATTCAGGCCATCAGCCTCGAGCCCCCACTTGACCTGCAGACTTGGTTTTCACCTATGGCTGGTATTCTTTCTCCTGATCTCAGAGGGAAATAGTGTTCTTTCTCTTTTTCCAGGCTGACCTAAAGATCCTATCCTCATGCCTTTTTTTTTTCAGGATCTTGCTTCCCTCTAGTTTTAGACTTTCCTTGTGGAATGACACTTCCCTTCAGAGATCAAGTAGAAAAGCTTTACTGTCTACATCCTGCGGAGGCTTTCCTTGTTGCCTCTCCCTTATAATCAAATGTAAAGGAATAGTGCTGAGTTGTGTCATAATTCTATTTAGCTTAAGGGAATTAAGCCCTATTCCTGCGATGAAAGGAGAGATTGGGGTGCAGTAGTGACTGAAGCAGTTTGGTGTCCACCAGCCCCTACTCAGTGAATTTGTGCTGTGGCCATGATTGTATCAGAGAACTGTGGGAAAAAAATCAAGCAAGTGATTTTCAGAATTTCTCTTACACTGATGAATGAATGAAAAATCCTCTTCAGGAGACTAGGCAAGAGAGTGGAGATAACTTTTTCTCTATGCTTATGAAAAAAATCTACCAGTGAATAAATTAAATGCCACAGAAAAATAATACTGGAGAGTTAAAGGAACAAATAATATCATGTAAAGGGTAGTTTACACAAAACAAGACATATTTATTTGTGTTTCAAAGAATTTTAAAGGGCTAATTTGAATATTCTTGATTTTCTTCTTTGGTGACTTTAAGCCCTAACTCCCATATTAGATATGATTCAATTTTACCCTCATTCTTTCAATTTCTTTCCTTACTTTTCATTCATTCTTGAATCTTCAGCAGTCTGGTTCCTGCCTGTCACTTAGAAGCTATATGACTTTGGGAATACTTCTGAATCTTGTTGCCTCACTTTCCTTATTGGAAAAATGAGGATATAGTAGTGCCTGCCCCCTAGAGTTATTTTAAGAACTGTGAAGTTTAAATGACTTGGTAATGTATAGCATAGTAGTGCCCGGCACTTAGTAAGCAGTCTTACTGAGCTGTTTGCTGCTTTGGAATCTTCTTACTCTCCTGATACTGTTTTTGTAGAGGTCACCAGTGGCCTTGATTCATTTGTCATCCTCTCTGTCCTCTTGGTTTCTTTCCTGGCTTTCCTCTCTTTATCATTCCCTGGATCTGTTTTCTGTGCCTATTAGGTATGAATTGTTATTTTATATAAGCAACTTCATACTTAATGCAGTTTCTATGGCAGAAACCTGAGAACTATCTTTTATTTCTCTCTCATCTTGTTTCTACTCAGTTACCAAGATCTGTCTCTTAGACATGAGTGGTTTGTCTAGATTCAGATCCTTGTCTGTACATAGTACATCTACTTTGGTTTGGGTCCTCATCCCGTCTCATCTGGACCATCTAAATAGTTTCTTTCATGAGCTCTCTCATTTTCTCCATCCACCTCCCTTTACTCTTAGGCCATTCTGCTTATGGCCACCCAAATTATCTGCCCTTCTGAAACACAGGCATTGGTCTGTTTATCCGTGGTTCACATCAGACAGTGTTTCCCATTACATGTCAGTTAAAGGGCAGATTTAGCATGAATTCCAGTCCTTTGCGTATCATCCTAACCTTCCCTTTCAGATCCATTTTCCATCTGACATGCCAGTTTTCATTCTCACTTGCCTTTGTTTGTTTCTTCTGCAAGGCATGCTTAATATCTGACTTTTACTCTAGACTGTGTTATGGACTGCAGGGAGCTGTTATCCTCAGTGCCCCGCCCAGTCCCCTGGCACAGCAGGCACCAATACAGGTCAGGTATTGGTGGAATGGAAGAGTAGATTATTAGGGATTGGAGTAAAATGTTAGATTTCCTTGAAGTCAGAAAGTTGTATAGTTTGAAATTTAAGTAAAAACTGACTTCTTCAAAAAAAGAAAAACGTTTGGGTTAATACAGCATTGTACTATGTTAAATTGAATTTAAAATGTATTTGAGACCAATTCTGAATCCCTTGAATAACTTAGTATTTAGTGGGAAAAATGAAACAGACATTTTGTTTCATTTGGTACATGTTTCCTGTTCTTGGTTAGTTCTTATGGAATTAATTTTTAGTGAGAACCTAATGTGTACAAGATTCTAGGTTAAGCAGTTCAGATGCTGCATTATATAAAACATCTAGTATACTTGGCATAGAGTAAACACTTGATAAGCATGATCTGTTGCTGCCTTTCCTGCTATTGTTACAATGATAATAATTATTTGCAAAAGTCCTGGTGTTTAACTGTTATTCTGATGCTTTGGTAAGATGTTTTCATTTTTTCTTTATGAATGAGGAAACTGGCACAGGAAGATTAGTAACTTGCCAAGGGTAGGTATACAGTAAAAGAACCTGGGGTGAGATTCATACCCAGGTTAGCCTGACTTCTCCATTTTACCATGGAAGGATAAGGAGTCAGACTGAAGGAGTTAAGGACAGAGTCATCAGTTATGGGCATAGGCTCAGACTACACTGAGAGCATTCTAACTGGCCTTTCTGCTTTTAGACATTCATACTTTTCATCATTTGTGTCCTATTTTCAGACTACACTTCCCCATAGTGTTTTAGTTGTAGTTTTCTCCACTTAAAAAACAAAAAAACCTCCAATGACTATTTGTCAATGGGACAGATGCAAATTTGTTAGACATTCTAGACTCATCAAAGTCTTGATCCTTTCTTATGCAACAATATTCCCACTTTTGGGTGGAACAGGAGAGCAGGATCAAGTAGAAATAAATGCCATTCAAACATGAGATTCTCATATTCTATGTAGGTCTTATGAGTGAAAGAATAACTTGTGGAGTCTTTTCTTTTTAATTCTATACCACAGATACTACAGTAGGAGCCAGGCATACTGAAATTAGTGAAAATATAACCTCTGTGTTCAGGAAATTCATAGTTTAGCAAAAGAACACATGGGGAATAGGTTATAGCCAGCGTGTTGAATTTTATAGTAGAAAAGTATAAAAGGTACAGCACTGATGAGATGATCAACCATGAGAGCATTTGTAGGGAGGGTGAGAGTAAGAGTCAGAAAAGGCTTATAGGAGAAGAGGAAGCTAGAGTCAGATTTTACAAGTTAAGTAGGAGTTTGCGAACTGTCCAAGGAGGGTGGAGAACATTTTCAGCAAAGACACAGAGCTAGACTGGGGTGGAAGGTGGAAAGGCGGGAGATGAGGCAGGAGTAAGCAGTGTCTGACCATGTAGTTCCTTGCATGCTAGCCTCTTAGCGGGAATCAGGGCAGTCAGTGGAACCAGAGTAGTAGTCATTCACTCCCCTGTACCACTCACAGTGAAAAGAAAAGCCAGTTTCACTTATGAATATGCTTGATGAAGTGATAAAAATTATTACTTTTATTAAATTATGACCCTGGAGTCGGTATTTTGTGATAAAATGGGAAATAAAGCACTTTGACAATTGAGCTGTGAGCTGAACTAGCTGTCCTTTTCATGGAACACCAGTTTTACTTGAAAGAGTGATTGGCAGACAAACTAGTTGTTCAGACCTGGGTATTTGACAGATCTCTTCTCAAAAATGAACAAAGTAAACCTGCTGTATCAAGGAAAACAGTTGATAGTATTTGTTAATAATAATAACATTTGAACTTTAAAAAATTTTTTTTAAGTTCTGGGGTACATGTACAGATCTTGCAGGATTGTTACGTAGGTATGTACATGCCATGGTGGTTTGCTGCCTCCATCCCCCCATCACCTACATTAGGTATTTCTCCTAATATTATCCCTGCCCAATCTCCCCACCCCCTGCTATCCCTACCCTAGTCCCCTACCCCGCAACAGACCCCAGTGTGTGATGTTCCCCTCACTGTGTCCATGTCTTTTCATTGTTGAGCACCCACTTATGAGTGAGAACGTGGTATTTGGTTTTCTGTTCTTGTGTCAGTTTGCTGAGAATGATGGTTTCCAGATTCATCTATGTCCCTGCAAAGGACATGAACTCATCGTTTTTTATGGCTGCATAGTATTCCATGGTATATATGTGCCACATCCTCTCTATCTAGTCTATCTTTGATGGGCATTTGAGTTGGTTCCAAGTCTTCGCTATTGTAAACAGTGCCGCAATGAACATACGTGTGTGTGTGTCTTTCTAATAGAATGATTTATAATCCTTTGGGTATATACCCAGTAATGGGATTGCTGGGTCAAATGGTATTTCTCTTTCTAGATCCCCAAGGAATTGCCACACTGTCTTCCACAATGGTTGAACTAATTTACACTGCCACCAACAGTGTAAAAGTGTTCCTATTTCTCCACATCCTCTTCAGCATCTGTTGTCTTCAGATTTTTTAATGATCACCATTCTAACTGGTGTGAGATGGTACCTCAATGTAGTTTTGATTTGCATTTCTCTAATGTCCAGTGATGATGAGCATTTTTTCATGTTTCTTGGCCACATAAATGTCTTCTTTTGAAAAGTGTCTGTTCATATCTTTTGCCTGCTTTTTGTTGGGTTTTTTTTTTTTTTTTCTTCTTGTATATCTGTTTTAGTTCTTTGTAGATTCTGGATATTAGCCCTTTGTCAGATGGGTAGCTTGCAAAATTTTTTCCCATTCTGTTGGTTGCCTATTTCAACTTTCAAGTGAATAATTAAAATTTTGGAAAGCTTGGATCTGAAACTGTGAGCTTGACAGCTTCCTCCTACCTAGGGGCTTTTCTAATGAGCTTGTTGGTGATACTGATAACTGGTTTGTTATTAAATGGTGTGTGTCAGCATTTGGAAGATCTGCATAACTCAGTGAACTCACATTTCCTAACTCAGGAATGCATATTACAAAATCATTATAGTTAAAAGATCACTCAAAGTGCAAGACAGATTAATGGGTTTCAAAGTAACAAAGGACAGAAAGTTCACTCGAGGGTTTCATATTCCAACATTGCACCTAACCTTTAATAAATGACCACTTGAAGAGATTTGTGTAGTATCAAAGAAGAATACTCCCAATTATCTGTAAGGCAATCAATTAAAATATGTCTCCCTTTTCCAATTACATATCTGTGTGAGGCTGGATTTTCCTTTCAGATTCAATGCAAAAGCAGTTACCCGAATCCATTTGTCTTTTATTAAAGAGTTGAAAATATAAGTGGTAAAATAATGCAACTCTTCTCACTAGAGTGTTTTTTAAAGTTTTAAAAAGTTATTTTTAAGTGAATTAACAAATATTTATAAAAATTGTTTTAATTTCTAATATACTAAATATCATTAGATATAATACATATCATATAAACAAAACTCTTTGAGATCCTCAGTAATTCTTGTAAGTATAAGGGATCCCCAGACCAAATTATTCGAGAGCTGTTGATCTGGGGGGAAGACAATAGTACCTAAGTAAAGGCTCTCAGGTTCCACTTCTGCTCAAGTTCTGCCTTCTCCAGTCCTCTCTGTTTTACCTGGTTCCTTATTATCTCTGGACTTCTATTATGAACATGATATTACCATTCATTGTGAAACTTAATCATATATTCATATATTAGTTTATGGTATCTCTTAATGGATTGAGGTATATACATATTTTATTTCTTCAACTACTTTGCAAGTCTAGAGTACAGAAATTTTTATATTTTCTTTGTATTTTTTTCTTAAACCTCAGAATCTAGTACATAGAGATTGTACATTGCAATGGATTTTTGCTGAATAAAACTAATTTTGATATTCCTTCTTAGATATAGAATTCCAGAGTGGAAAGAGCTTTTGGGCATCAGTCTAGTTTGGCCGTTTTATTTCAAGATGAGGAAGCAGAAGTCTAGAGAAGTGATATGCCTTGTCCAAGGTCATGCAGCTTTCCTTACTAGGAAATTAAGTCCGAGGTCCTTTCCTGTATACTTCCCATCTCGTCTTTTTCTTTTAGCACATTCATTAAGGGTGAACCAATAATAAATTAAGGCATAGCATTAGGCTGAAGTAAAGCGACCCAGTCTTAAGTCTTAAATTATTATTATCACAAATCATGTAACATTTTCCAGTATGCTTTTTTACTTTTCAAATGAAAGAGTCACATGGGTATTTGTGAAGTGGAAGTTTTGTATTCAACAGGTATAAACACTGGCTTAGTGTTGTATTCCTCAGTTTGTATGGAAAGTTAAACGAGAATGCAGTGGTTTCAATCATGGTTTATTAGTGTTGGTTTTCCTAGGATGAATGGTGGGCTTTCCCCTGCCCAAGCCATTTACCATTTACCAGCAGAGTCATGAATTTGAGGTCCAGTTTTGATTAACTTCTTCATTAGAGCAGTTAAAATATTACTTTCTTTCCAGGGTCCAAATTCCAAGCCTGTAGTGTCCTTCATTGCTGGTTTAACTGCTCCTCCTGGGAGGCGAATGGGTCATGCAGGAGCAATTATTGCTGGAGGAAAAGGTGGAGCTAAAGAGAAGATCTCTGCCCTTCAGAGTGCAGGAGTTGTGGTCAGTATGTCTCCTGCACAGCTGGGAACCACCATCTACAAGGTGAGCTCCACCAGTGGCCCAAGTGCTCTGAGGTTGCAGGCTTTCTCTGTGTGTGGCCACACTGGGTACTTGGAAATCATGGCCTTTGCTTCTGGAACTTACTTGGTTTTCTGATGTGCAGCTTAATAGTTTTTTTTTTTTTTTTTTTTTTATCAACTCTGTTAATGTCCTAGTGCCCTAATTGGGCATGACCAGGAGTAATATTCTGATTTTAAAGCTTTCTTCTTTAAACATTGGGATTTATATTTTTGTAAATGGCAAGATATAACACACAAAAAAGCATCTTAAAGATTGTATGTGTCATGATTTCCATTTTGAGGGTTTAGGAGGTAGCAGAGAACTGCTTTATGTTTTGTTACTTGCTTTTTCCTTTGTGATACAGCCACCCTGGCCCCATAGGTTTCTGTTTCTAGGAAGAAAGGGTTGAAGGCTGAATAACAAGAAATGGAAACTGGATGAAGAAGGAGTTGGGATGGAAGGAGATCTAAAGAAGATGGGGAGATTGGTCCTGGCTGTGTTGTGATACCATTGTTACTTATAGGTTGAAGGAGTGACTTTTTAACCTCTTTTTCTTTTTCTTTTTTAATAGAACATTATGGGTTAAAATATTCTAAGTAATTTGATGTCTTTTATAATCTCTTTGCACTGATTTTCAGCTTGTCTCTTTGAGTGATCATTTAAGGCTGTCTCTCCCCTCATTATTTTTATGATGGTATACCCTTGCCAAAAAAAAAAAAAAAAAAAAAAAGGAGCAAAGAGCAACACAAAATTATTTTCTTAAGCATGCTGAACATAGGTACCAGCTGGTTTCCTAGCAGTGAATAGCATTCAGAGAAAATTTCAAAAGCCTGATTTGGTGGTCTTCTTTGCCCTTTTCTTAGGGATAAATAAAGTGGACTCCTTGTTTTATTGAATCTTTGCATGATCCTGCTTTTGAAATATAACACTATGTGCCAAAGTGTTTGAAAGAAATATAGGTGGTTAGTGAGTGTGAGAAAGAATTTTATTTGAAGGTGGGGAAAAGGAGAAAAGCAAATGCTTAAATTCACATTAGAGATGTGTGTTACCATTTTCTTCCAGTAAGTGGCAGCAGGCATCTACACATTGTATCCTAATTGTTGCAATCTAAAAAAATAGGATTTTTGGTATTATTTTCTTAAACACTACTTTGCTTAGGTATTTGTTTGTTTCAGATATTTCTAAGGTTCTTGACATTTTGTTAAAACCCTAACAATCTGTCTTAGCTTTATTCTCTGAGAGACTGAACAAACCTGTTTCCATTTCCTTATTAGAAGGGCTGGATGTAGTTCATATATATAGCACTACAGTTTGGATAAGCACAATAAAGTTTCTCAACTCCTAAAATTATTATTATACTGCTGTGAAAAAAATAAATATTATTCAAAACCTCCCTCTCCTTTTCTGGGTTTAGGAAAAATATAAAGTTGAAGCTGTGCTTCTTGTTACATGAAATTCAAGCTGACAGACTAATTTTGAAAGCTGTTATTTTGTGTTCAAACACCCTGATCCTGGTACATTTTTCTTCTGTAATTTGGTTGTTCAAAGGATCCTAAAGATAATGGATTTCAAAATCATTTTGACCATAAATGTAATTTGGATCTTTCATCTTTTTATTCATTCCATTTCTCTTCTCTCTTTTATTTCTGAAGGAATTTGAAAAGAGGAAGATGCTATGAAAGAAAAAAAAAAATCTCCTAAAACTGTGGAATGGATCATTTAGACATGTGACCCAGCAGCAGTTTGCTTCTGTTGTCTACTGATTATCAGCCTATGTGCCTGGCATTGGTCTTTCAGTGTAACTGGAAGCCAAAATAATGTGGAGGATGTCCTGAATTAAGATGTTTTCACCTCATTGTATAACAGAGAGAGCCAATAAATCTGCCATTTGATTTGAATATTGTTTTGGAGACTTATTATTCTTCCAGTGTGAAGGATGAGGAGAGTAGGAGAAATGGAAATGTATTTATGTGTGTATGTGTTTTAACGGGTTCTTTAGAGAACATTGTAATTCAAACCTCTGGGAGAATGAGGCTGTGACAGTTTCAACATGGCATTTGTCTGTCTTAAACATAGAATGATTTCAGGTATCTTTTGAATTATAGTTTCCTCATGTATGTACATAACAATCTCCATCGTGCAGGGTAGTTCAAAGGGTTGGAGATAGTGCATGAAGTCCCTAGCATGTAGTAAGGCAGCTTAATTGTCATCAGTGCCTCCATCATCACTACCATCACCACCACACCATCATCATCATTATCATCATCAGGATTAGAGGCAGAAGCTCATTTATATTTCAGTTTCTGCCTCATTGGGAAATGGAGAGTCTTCACCAATGCCATGCTTTTCTGTGGTTCTGCAGAGAGCTCTACCCTTTTCCATCCAGAGCCTACATTCTTTCTTTGAGATTTAAGACAGTCACTGCTAGAAAACTGGAAAGCTGTTAGCCATCCTACTTCATGTTCAAAAGGGAACTTCTTATAACAAGAAGTAATCCCAGTGGGTAATTGTCACTAAACAGGACAGAGAGGGTGCCTGTCATTAGGAACTTACATTCTAAACCAAAATATTATCAGATAGTATAACTGCCCTGAAGGAAACAAATAAGAGCTTCAAAAATAATTAATAATAATAATAGGGAGAAGCCCCTGAATAAAGGCAGACTAGGGGATTCTTCCTGGGGAGGGGACATGAGGTGACACCTGAGGACTGAGAAGGCACTAGCCATACAAAAAGGTGTATGAGCACTCAGGTAAGGGAACAGCATGTGCAAAGTCAGGGAGGGGGAAGAGCTCATTTTGAGGAGGTGAAGGAATACTGGTAGGCTTGAGATGGGTTTGGGGACGTTTGAGGGGCCTGAGGAAATGTGTTTTGGGAGCTTGCATGACCATGCCCAGGCTGCTGCTCAGGACACAAAAAGCAGATGTCAGGTGTCACAGACCAAGGAATTCTGCCCAGACCAAGGGACACATGATGATTGACTTTCAGGTCGAGTAGACTTCAGTTTCTGCTTGTTTCCTCAGCTTGAAAATGTGGATAATGGTTCCCATGCCAGAGCGTACCTGGGTATACGTTATGTGGTATGTGAGGGCGCTCATCACAGGGCAGGCTTGGCTAGGGCTTGGCATTGCTCCATAAACTTGAGTGTATCCTGCTGTTGTGCTTGGGGCAGCCCAGGCTGACATTACTGGCCCAGGGAGGAAGGCATTTCTTCCTCTAAACCAAGGACCCTGTACAGAAAATATGTTGGTTGAACTCACTGGGACTTTGTGACCAGGATACAACTCAGATGATAGGTAGGTGACCTGTTTTAGCTCAGGCTACTATAACAAAATATCATAAACCAGATGGCTTAAATGTGTATTTCTCATAGTTCCAGAGGCTGGGAAGTCCACTCTCAGGATCCAACAGGGTCGGGTTCTTGGTGAAGGCCTCCCCCTGGTCTACAGACAGTAATGTGTCCTCACAAGGTGGAAAGAGCTAGCTAGCTTGCTGGTCTCTTAAAAGGGCATTAATCCCATTCAGGAGGTTTCTACTCTCATGACTTAAAGTCCTACCTCACAATACCATCGCATTCTGATTAGGGTTTCAAAACACAGATTTGGAGTGACATAAATATTCAGTCCACTGCATGACCTTAACAGAAGACATCCTTTTCAGAGTCTACCCAGACTCAAGGCTCCTCTGGGATTGCCTCAGCACCCTGCCCTACCCCCTGAGCATCTGTCCCAAGACTACATGTCTCTCTTCACCCCTCTGCTCCTGTTACCTAAACTAGGGAACTCGGTGTCTCTTTCATCTTCTTCCACCATCGCCTCCATCTTCCCATTCCCTTTTATCTTCCTTTTGCCACCTACCCTCTCCGTTCCTCCTAGGATCCTGTGAGGCCACCTTCTCTTGACCATCTCTCACCTTTCCCCTCCTACAACCACCACCACCTGTGGTCTGACAGCTCAGACAGCAGTGGGTGAAATATTAGGTTCTGGTGCTTCCTATTTCAGTTTTATAACCAAAAAAAGTGAAAAGGCAACTCACAACTCCAGGGTATTTGGGAAACTTCTGTTATGCAAACTTTAAAACATTTACAAAAGAATTGTGATAGCATAATGTACTCCCTTGTACCCATCACCTAGCTTTGAAAATTATCAACATTCTATCATTATTGTATGATCAGTAAGTATCTCCAATCCACCCATGTCCCAGAGTGGTGATGTTGTTGTAAGAGTACATGCCTGTTTTGAAGACTGCTAGAAGATGCTAGCTTGAGGATGTTCGTAGATGTCCTTTAACATGTCAGGTAAATTCCCCTTTATTCTAAGTTAGCTAAATGTCTTTGTTAATCCTGTGGGGCTTTTTTTTTTTTTTTTTTTTTATATGGGGGGGGGTTTCAATATGGTTCCCAGGCTAGTCCCAAAATCCTGGCTCAAGCAATCCTCCTGCCTTGACCTTCCAAAGTTCTGGGACTACAAACATGAGCCACTATGCCCAGCCTTGTTTATTTTTAAAATCACGAATGGCTGCTGAATTTTTTCCAGTGATTTTTCCAAATCTATTGAGAGAACTATGTGTATTTTTAATTTTATTTTGTTAATATGGTCAATTTAAATGTTTGATTTTTAAATGTTAGCTTGCATTCCTGTTTGTAATTGCCACTTGGTCATGATCTTATCCTTGTCTTATATTGATGGATCAACTTGCTAATAGTTTGTTAAGAATTTTTATGAACATCATCATGAGGGGTATTGATCTTTATTTTCTTGTAATGAATTTCATACATGTCGTTGCCAAGTTCAGTATCAGGGTTATATTGGATTTCTACAATAATTTGAAAAGTATTCTTTTTTCTTCTTCTTTCTGAAAGAGTTGGTGTAAGGTTGATATTGTTTCTTCCTCAGATTTAATAGAATTCACTAGTAAAACCATCTGAGCTTGAAATTTACTTTGTGAAAGCTTTTGATTATAAATTCAATTTCTTTGATAGATAAAGGGCCTTTCAAATTTCCTATTTGACCTTGTACGATTTTTTTGGTTTTTGCTTCCTACCGCTTGTTGGAAAAGACCTTTAAGTGAAAAGCTACAAACTCAGAAATCTCACCTGTCATAGTGACCTCTTCACAGGTAATCTCCTTCACTGTCTGCATGATATTGGTCACTCTACAATGCTTTCAGGTAATTGTTATCTTATAAAGAATTTGTCCAGATTTAGTAATTGTTATCTGCAGGAAGGTTAGTTAGATCAAGCTATTCCATCATTGCCAGAAACTGGAACTGACTGCATCTTTTAACACAAATGAAAACACCCCTCTTCTTGGCCAGCACTGCCACTACCCTGGAATGAGTAGCAGTGAATAGGGCAAGGCATGTCATTCCCACATGTAATCAGATTTTATTTTACTGAGGGTGTCAGATTTCACCCTGTCCTGTGAAAGTCACATGTAATGGCTTTCAGATACATCCACATCGTGGGTGAAGAAGTCCAAGGCCAAGATTTTAACAGATTTCTGTAGCCTAAAGCTCTCTTGGTCACTTCTGGTCTGGTGTTATATTGCCACTGTTTTATGGCTTTGAATATCTCACACATTTACCATATCCCTAGGTCCACACTTCCCCAGTGCAGAATGTAGCCCATTCTTGAATTCTCCACAACCCATTCTGGAAGCTTAGTTTGTGGTGGACATTTTTCAAGAGAAGCAGCAGAGTGTACTCAAGCTGGGAATGTCAATCATACCTTTTTTGAGTCATAGCAAGGCCACAGAGAAATCCTTTCCAGGGCACTCTTCTCCTGCAGCTCCTGTTGCAAGCCTTCACCTGTCTCAGGCTGAGTTACTACTTTTCCCTTCCACCCCAAGCTCCCCTGCCACAGCTCTGCATCTCTACACTGCTCCGGTGCCAGCCATTGCCAACTCTGAAAATCACTTTCATTTCCTCTGCAGAGCCTTTAGCACTTACTGCATCTTTGCCCCAGCATGTCCCAGCTTTTCAGGATGTCCTGATCTTCAAAATCAAACACGTTAGCACTCTCTAGACAATCACAATCACAGGGTCCCCATGGGGGGACAAAAATACAAAGTACATTACAAAATAGGACTCTCTTTTTGTCCTGTTTCTCCAGACTACAACCTGTAATCTGGCTGATTCCAGTTCAGTGTTATATTCCACCACCAATTCACCAACACCAACTAGGTGTCCTACAGTTCTATTCAATTCTGACACTAACTACCTGAAGTTAACACTGACCTCATGGGGTAAGGGACTCAACCCCACAAGGCTGTTTCCATTCCAATGCCAACCAAAAGTCCTGATTGTGCCTTTGCCACCCACAGTTCTGTCTTATTTGGCTACAAATCTGGGGCTTCCCATAATCCCGGTCAGATTCAATAATTTGCTAGGAAAATTCAGAGCTCACTGAAGGAACCATACTTAGGATGATCGCAGTTTTATCATAAATAATACAACTTCAACAGCCAAATGAAAGAGAAAGGCAACGTCAGAAGGACCTTCTATCCCTGCAGGGTTGCGGTGTACCATCCTCCTGGGACACAATGTTGGTGCTGAGAGAGTAGAAAGGAGCTGAGATATTTCCAAAGAATAAAGAATGCTGAGTGGTAAAATAGGATTAACTGGAAATGATTACCATTTTTGGCCCCAGATACCTTTTCAAATTCAATGAATGCTATGGACTCTTTGCCCAGAAATATATACCCTTGGACATCTTGGGTCCCAGGGTTAAATCCCTTGACTTAAAGCTTTTCCCTGAGGCATGTGTATCATAATATTCAGCTCTTGGAGAAGTAAAGACTAAATCTTACATGAGAGTTCCAGGATTCATTGTGTCCCTCATCATTGAAGCTAGTCTATCCTATTCAGGCAGTTTATACCTGCCGCTAGAAAGGTGAGCCTAGTTTCCCACTGTCAATTCTTTGGAAGCATTTTTGCTTGTTTCTGACTGGCTTTGTTTGATCCTGTCTTTTCTAGGTTCTGACCTTCTGGCTTTGCATCTTCTACTTTGATTCCTGGTCTGACTCTTGGACCGGACATCAGGAGCTATTCTCCCATGTATTTGAATGTTGGCTTTCCTCAGTGGATTTTGGCTTGGGTGACCCTTTAGTTTTCACCACCCTGAATTGTCCCTGGTAGGTGTCAGATGGCACACCCAAAGGTGAAGCTCCCTGGGATCAGCAACAGTGAGAAGCCATTACCACCTTTAGGTCTGAATTGGCAAGGGGTGGGAACTATTCCTAAAGCTGGTGAGAGGCCTCTGGCAGAAGCTGTGGCCCTGTGTAGAGGAACACAGCTACTACCCAGCTCAAACCTGACATGCAGGGGTGAGGGGAATAAATGCACTGACCTCACACCTCTCGGAGCTCCTGTCAGTAGGAAGATTGGCTGAACTCAACTGGAAGTCAGAGAGTGGGAAAGTGCCAATTATGCCATGCCAAGAGTGGTCTCCTGGGGGCACACAGCAGGGCAGAGAAGGGTAGAAAATGGATCCAGAGGGCTGACTGGAAAAATCCCAATTCCATCTACCCTGACTCTCACACTTGGTCAACATCCTGGCCAGTGTAGCAGCAGGACCCTTTTTGGGGGAATTTGTGGACAAACTAGATATTAGATACTGTGGAAGGTTAGTGTGGGTCATATTTGGGGCAACATCTGATGCCTCCATGGAAGTCCTTGGTGGAATTTGGCATACACCCTATACCAAGTGGTATTCTCCAGGAAAAAGAGAAAAAGTTAATATTTACTGTGCTCTCGGAGGTTTTGAAAGATAAAAGGGCATTTGCAGGGAAGTGTGCTATGGTATTAGGTTTCTTGAGTGTCCCATAAGACAAGTAAAGATAGCTTTAGGACTGTTCAGGAAGTGAGGGTTATAGCTGCAGATGAGCACCCTGGAGCCCAGGAGGTGAAGGGCCTGGGACCTGGGAGAGGAGAGGTCAGGAGGCTGGACCAATGCAGTGTCCCTGGAGAGTCCAGGATTCACACTGTATAGTTTCTCAGAGTCCTCATGGTAATCGTGCAGTTGTAAGTTTTTTGCTCTCTGTCTGGGTTTTCTTTTTATTTTTTCAGTTTTTATTTTGTTTTATTTTTAATTCTTTTCCTTAAACTTTTATTTGAAGTTCTATGGTACATGTGCAGGAAGTGCAGGTTTGCTATATAGATAAACATGTGCCACAGTGGTTTGCTATGCAGATCAACCCATCACCTAGGTATTAAGCACTGAATCTGTTAACTATTCTTCCTGATGCTCTCCCTCCCCGCCACCCAAGAACAGGCCCCAGTGTGTGCTGTTCTCCTCCATATGTCCATGTGTTCTCATTTTTCAGCTCTCAAAGTGTTTCTCCCAAGGTCACCTGGTAGGAAACATTTTGCCCAGAGCAAGGCAGGCAGGATGGGACTTCTCCCTGGGGCTCACAGGCAGGTAGCACTGGCCAAGGGCACAGTTCCCTTTCTGTGGTTTCTATGTGGTTTTTCTTTGCCTCTTATTTTCTGGATGACAGAGAGGTACTGTAACTGTGAATATCTCTAAAGATTGACCTACCTTTATTTTTCAGACAGGAGAGCCGAGATCATAAAGTCTAAAATCACGGCTGAGTTGGTGACAAACTGAAATTTGAACTGGGATTGCCTCTCCTGGCTTCCAGACCTGTGCCTCACTTTGGCAAGGGGCCTGCCGAAGGCATATGAGCCAAATCAGTGCGGAGGGCATATGAGCCAGTCAAAGTGGTTCAGAAGTGAAGGGGAGGAGCTCAGAATAGGCAGTGCTTTTAGGGACATCATAAGCCACAGAAGTTATTCAAACAGAGTGAATTATACTTGTGACCTACTCTCTTCGAATTTTACATATTCTAGAAGTGGAATAGGTTTGCATTGAGATGTGGGGAACAGTCAGAGTGTGGTCTGTGGCCATAAGACGGAGTCAAACTGAAGGGCTGGGCAGGAGTCAGAACCTTGCCTTTGGCTTCGGGGGCTCAGAGCTCACCGCTTCTCATTAATGAGCTGACCACAGATGATTGAGATGGATGAAGCAAGAGGGTTGTGGCAGCTTTAGGAAAGGCCATTGGAAAAGGAATGGCAGTTCCGCATCACACTTCATCAAGAATTCCATCAAAGCTCTTCAGGGCTGGGCATCTCTGATGTCAGCTCTGTCCTATCTGGAACTGAGATTTGAAATTGCTCATGATCAAAAGCCTGATTAGGTATGCTGCAACCCAAGGGAAAATTAAGCTGATAATGTAAAGGTCAGTACTCATAGCTTTTATTCAAATAAAGGAGTTCTGCCTTTTAATAACTTTTTAGCTCATTATTATTCTGATATTATGGAAAGGAAAGCATCTTCGTAGCAGCTGAATTAATGATGTTTCAATATTTGAGAACTTTAATTTTGAAACAGGATAGGGAAGCCCTCTGCAATATGATCTGGTTGGTTTCTGGTGATTCCTAGCAGCTGTGGAAGGTTAAGCAGTGACTCAGGGAGGAGTATGTCCCCTCCAACCAGGCACCTGCAGGTGACAGATTTCCGTGATGGGATGAAGTAAAGGAGGTGCCCACAGGAGAGTCATCCTCAAATATCATCCAAGACTGGTGCTGTATAGTTGGACAAACCCTAAGATAAACCATGTATGTTTTGTTCTTCACTCAGACCACCTCACGTGCGTAAAGTCCGTCTTCTTATAAGTCTATACTTAACCCAAATGCCACCCCTCCTTGCATCAATATTCCCCAAACCCCACTGTCCACCCCAAAGCTCTTAGGAACTACGATTGGCATTTGACTTCCTGTGACCCAAATTATCTGTGCTCCTCATGGCGTTCAGCTGGGCCTGCAATTTGTATTTCCTACATCTATCTGTCTTGTGCTTCCCAAGCAGACTATGTTTCTGAAGGGCAGAGCCTGCATTTTATGTTTCTGTGTGTCTCTCGGAGTCATGCCCCTACACCTATTTGGTGTTCAATAAATATTAAACAATAAATGATACTTTTTAGACCCAACTCTGCAGGGCTCAAAGGAATTGTTTTATGCACAAAGGTAAGAAATAAAAAGCCAAACTCCAGCAAAATCACTTTCTTTTGCATTTTTCATTTTGATGAAGTCTCTAAGGTGTGTTTTTCTAGATTCTTTATGCCCCTAATATACTCCAAATTACCTTATATTTCTGTTTTATCTAATAGATAGGAGGTGACATGTAAGGATACAGAGCCCCGGTCACCCAGAGTCATATACCAAAATCTGTCAGAGTAATCTCAAAGAGATCACACCGGAACATTTTATTAAAGGTATTTACCTTGTACCAGGTAATTAGGCACTATAAAGTTAATTCATACTGGAAGGAAGAAACAGGAATGTGGGGTGTATGTAATTCAGCCAGTTGAGACAATGATGATTAGGATTACTCTGGGAGAAAATACCATATATCATTCTGATCCAGGCACTATTTGGAGGTCATTGAACAGATGCCATTGGAGATACTGCTATACACTAGGAAAAGAGGAAAGTGAGAAAACAGCAGAAGATTTGAAATGATTCATATTCTGTGTCCAAGGTATTTAAACCCATAAACTCTTCAACCTGCCCTCATTGCAGGGACAGTCAAAGTTAATCCATTGAACCTTCAACCTGAACTCAAATTAACCTACACTTTGCTTTTACGCAGTAAGTAGATAAATGGTAATAGTTTAAGGATGTGTCTCCCTCTAAAAGCAGTTTTTAAAAAATGAGGGCTGACCCATTTCTCTCTTGCAGTCATTAGTCACCTGAGTTACTTTAGGGCAGTTGGTTACTCAGAATCGGCTCACAGGAATCCAGCATTCATCCAGCTTTCACCCAGCCACAGCCAAATCCTGCTCTTAGCCTTCTTTGCTGAAAAAGACCATTGCCACATGGCCACAACCACACCTGCAGAAATTCTGCCCTTTGCTTCCTCACCAGGCTCTATTTCCACCTGTAAAATCAAACTTGACTAATTGCTAAGTCCATCTAAACTGTCTTACACAGAGTAATGGTTTATTATTATACATAATATATGTGTGTATATGAACACACACACACAATCTGCAAAGATGCAGCAAGCAGCAGAATCTTGGGGATCAAGTGCACCCATTTCTCTCACAAGGCAGTCTTTCTATGAGAGTCTGTGAGATTGTCCTGCTTTTATAGGATGTCATAATCTCAGCTTTCTCTTTCTCAGAAATTACTAAGACAGATGAAAAATGCTCCATTTCTGAGACCGACAAGTGTGTCTACCTAATTCACAGCTGTAGCCTCAGAATCTGGTACACAGCAGATGTGAAATACTCCTTAGCTCATGCCCATAGACTACTAAGTGGTTTATAATAGTCAATGAAGATGGTACATTTAAGATATAATCTAATAAATACATGTACATTTGTTAAATGACTAAATGAGTTCTGACTGCCTACACTATTGCTCTCCTCTGGCTGCTGGCCCAAAGGGGAATGAATGTGGTTAGAAGGGAGTGTTAGGTCTTAATTAGGCAGTTCCACTGGGAGGCACTCACTCCACTCAAGGCAATAGGAGCAGGATGCAAATAGAGGCAGCTGGGCAGGCTTACCAAGGGGCCAATCAAGCCTAAGCCCCAAGGCTTCTTACCGCCCTTGCCCTTCCAAGGCTCTGTGAGGGGGTACTGGCGATTCTGTATTCCCTACCTTGCATTCCTTTAAAAAAATATTTAATTAACACATCCACCACTACCCATAGTTACCATTTGTGTGTGTGTGTGGTATGAGGACACTTAAAATCTGTCATCAAATTTTAAGTACAGCACCATGTTATTAACTATAGTCACCATGCTGCACAGTAAATCCCCAGAAAGTATTAATCTTATCACTGAAAATTTGTGCCCTTTGACCAGCATCTCCCTAATCCTACCACCCCTCATCCCTCAGCCCCTGGTAACTACCATTCCTCTCTTTGCTTCAGCGAATTTGACTTCATTAGATTCCACACATGAATGAGATCATGCAGTAATTTGTCTTTCTACTTCTGGCTTATTTCCCTTAGCATAATGCCCTCCAGGTTCATTCATGTTGCTGCAATTGGCAGAATTTCCTTCTTTCGAAAGGCTAATATTCCAGTGTGTATGTGTATACAGTCATGCACTGCTTAACAATGGAGAAATGTTTGAAGCGATGTGCCATTAGGTGAATTTGTTATGTGCACATCACAGAGTATACTTACACAAACCTAGATGGCATTACCTACCACATATCTAGGCTCTGTGGTATAGCTTATTGCTCCTAAGTTACAAACCTGTATGGCATGTTAATATGCTGAATACTATAAGCAATAGTAACACAGTGCTAAGTATTTGTGTATTTAAATACATCTAAACATAGAAAAAGTAAAAGTACAATATACAAGAAAAAAATTAGTGCACCTGTATTAACATGTTTTTACTGTGACATTTTAATTTTATCAACATTTAAAGTTTTTAACCTTTTGATTCTTTTGTAATACTACTTGGCATAAAACACAAAAGTATTATACAGCTGTACAAAAGTAATTTCTTTCTTTGTCTCCTTATTCTATAGGCTTTTAACTATTTATTTATTTATTTTTAAAGTAGAGATAAGGTTTTGCCATTTTGGCCAGGCTGGTCTCAAACTCTTGACCTCAGGTGATCCACCTGCCTCAGCCTCCCAAAGTGCTGGGATTACAGGCATAAGCCACCACACCTGGCCAAAAAATTTTTATATTTTTACTTTTTAAACATTTTTCTCAAAGACAAGGAGACAAAACACACACATCAGCCTATGCCTGCATAGGGTCAGGATCATCAGTGTGACTGTCTTCAGTCTCCATATCTTGTCCCATTAGAAGATCTTCAGGAGCAAAAACACACATGGAACTGTCATCTCCTAAGATAACAATGCCTTTGTCTGGATAATTCCTGAGGGACCTTCCTGAGGGTCTTCTTGAGGAGGTGTCACTCTTTTCAGAAATATGTGCATAGTGGCTTGCTTGGTTTAGTTCTTCTTTTCATTGTAGATTTGCTTGTAAGCATGTAATGCACCATGAACATTCCTCTCTATTAATGAAAAGCTTTCAGCATGAGGGGCCATGTTTTCAAACTTTTTAAGGAGCTTGTTGAGGTTTGCAAAAGCTTCTGCTAAAGCATTCACTGTGAATTTTTGGGGGCGTTCTTTTTCCTCTCCCACAGTTTCCTTTTTCTTGCTTCTTCTTCAACTATGTGCTCCTGCTCCATCATAATCTTACGTGGTTCATCATTGACCAAGACATTACGTGGCTCATGACCACCTATACCAAATTTTTTTAAATCTATTTATCTGTTGAAGGACACTTAAGTTGTTTTCGTATCTTGGCTATTGAGATCAATGCTGCAATAAACATGAAGATATATTATAGATATCTCTTCAAGATACTGATTTCATTTCCTTTGAATATTTACCCCAAAGTGTATAACCTGAAGTGAGATGGCTGGATTGTGTAGTAGCTCTATTTTTAATTTTGGAGGAACACCCATGCTGTTTTCCATAATAGTGGAATTTACATTCCTATCAACAATGTACAAGGGTTTCCTTTTCTCCACACCATCACCAACCTTTGTTATGTTTTTTTTTTCTGTTTAATAATAGCCATTCTAACAAGTGTGAGGTGATATCTCATTGTGGTTTTGATTTGCATTTCCCTAGTGATTAGTGATGTTGAGAACCTTTCCATATACCTGTTGGTTACTTGCATGTCTTCTGTTTCCCATTTTTAAATTGGGCTATTTGATTTTTGCTTTTGAATTGTGTGAGTACCATATATATTTTGGATTTTAATAAAATCTTTATCACATGCATGGTTTGAAAATGCTTTGTCCCATTTTGTAGGTTGCCCTTTCATTTTCATTGCTTCCTTTGCTGTGCAGAAACTTTTTAGTTTGGTGTATTTCCACTAGTTTATTTTTGCTTCTGTTGCCTATGCTTTTGGTGTCATGTCTAAATAATCATTGCCAAGACCAATGTGAAGGAGTTTTCCCATTTTCTTTTAGGGGAAACAGTAAAACTCCTAAAAGAAACTTTAATACATTTTGATGTAATATAAGGATCCAATTTCATTCTTTTGCATGTGGCTGTCCAGATTTCCCAGCACCATTTATTGAAGATACTATTGAAGTTACTATTGAATTTACTATTGAAGTTACTATCCAGATTTCCCAATACCATTTACTGAAGATACTATTGAAGTTTGATAACGGTACCTACATAGTTTGAAATCCCAGTCAGTATCATGCTGTTTTGATAACTATACTTTTGTAATATAGTTTGAAATCATTGTGATGCTGCCATCTTAGTTCCTTTTCTTTTTTTCTTTTTCAGACAGGGTCTCACTCTGTCACCCAGACTGGAGTGCAGCAGTGTGATCCCAGCTAACTATAGCCTTGACTTCCCAGGCTCAGGTGATCTTCCAACCTCAGCCTCCTGAGTAGCTGGGACTACAGGTGTGTGCCACTATGCCCAAATAATTTTGTATTTTTTGTAGATATCGGGTTTCACTATGTTGCCCAGGCTGGTCTTAAACTTCTAGGCTCAAGCAATTCACCTGTCTTGGCCTCCCAAAGTGCTGGGATTATACACATGAGCCACCACGCCCGACCCCATCTTAGTTCTTTTTGCTCAGTATTGCTTTGCTTATTAGGGGTCCTTTGTAGTTTCATATAAATTTTAGGATTATTTTTCTACTTACATGAAAAATGTTATTGACGTTTTAATAGAGATTACATTGAATCAATCTGTAGATTGCTTTGGGAGACATGGACATTTTCACAATATTAATTCTTTCAATTCATGCACACAGGATATTGTTTTATTTATTTGTGTCTTCTTTAATTTTAATTTAATTTAATTTTTTAAGAGACAGGTCTCACTATGTTGCCCAGGCTGGTCTTGAACTCCTGGGCTCAAGCAATTTTCCCCTTTGCAGTGTCCCAAAGTGCTGTGATTACAGTCATGAGTCACTGTGCCTAGCCCCTTCAATTTCTTTCCTGAATGCCTACAGTTTTCAGTGTTCAGATCTTTTATCTTATTGAGTTTATTTCTAAGTATTTCATTCTTTTTGATGTTGCTGTAAATGAGCTTGTTTTCTTAATTTTGGGGGGATTGTTCATTGTTAGTATATAGAATGGTATTGATATTTTCGTGCTGATTTTGTATCCTGCAACTTTACTGAATTTGTTTATTAGCTCTAACAGTTTTTGGTGGAGTATTTATGGATTTCTATACATAAGATAATATCATCTGCAAACAGACAATATAACTTCTTTTTCAATTTGGGTACTTTTCCTTTCCATTTTCTTGCCTATTTGCCCTGGCGAGGACTTCTTGTAGTATATTGAATAGAAGAGTCAAGAGTAGGCACACATGTCTTGTTTATGATCTTAGAGGAAAAGCTTTTAGCTTTTTTTCTTTTCTTTTTGCAGTTTTCCTCTGAGATACCTCACCTGTTATTCTCTTTGCTTCCTCAGCCTACATACACTGTTAGACTGGAGAGTTTCTTCCCAGCTATTCTTCAGGTCTATCTTCTCAGATCCTCCAAATCTGTATTTTGACCCTCTCCCTGCCCTTACTAATTTTCTTTCAGTAGTATCCTGCTGATTTCTACTCTACCAATTATCATATATATATTTGGCTTAGAGTTTGGTATGGTTTGGCTCTGTGTCCCACCCAAATTTCATCTGGAATTGTAATCTCTACGTGTCAGCAGAGGGGCCTTGTGGGAGGTAATTGGATCATGGGAGTGGATTTCTCCCTTGCTGTTATTATCATAGTAAATGAGTTCTGATGAGGTCTGATTGTTTAAAAGTGTGTGGCATTTTCCCCTTCTTTCTCTCTCCTGCTTTGTTGTGGTAAGTCGTGTTTGCTTCCTATTCACCATCTGCCAAGATCGTAAGTTTCCTGAGGCCTCCTAGCCATGCTTCCTTTACAGCCTGTGGAACTGTGAGTCAATTAAACCTATTTTCTTCATAAATTTCGCAGTCTCAGGTATTTTTTTATAGTAGTGTGAGAACAGACTAATACCGAGTTACATGCATGCTTATCTGTTTAATATCTATCTCTCCCATAAGGTTGGTGAAAGTAGAATAACCTATTTTGTTTATCCATGTTGACCATAGTAGACTCAGTGCCTGGCACATAGTATGTGCACATTGAATGTGTAATGAATAAATGAACAGACACTTTCATGGCACTGAGTAAAATCACATTGCATTATGGCTAACTTTATTTTGCATGTTTTTATATTATTATTTCTTTCATTGTACATTCCTGCTCTTAGGAGGCAGGAACCACGTGTTTTTGTATCATTTGTGTCAGGCACATAGATAGGTGCTTAAAGACATAATTTAAAAACTCCTCTTACGCTCTCCCAGTGCTAGTGCAGTACATATGCTGTGATATTGCCAACTATTTGCTCTGAGGCGCCTAGGGCCTAGCTTGGCATGCATGGTTTATTTTCCACTCTAGTAGCTGAGCTAAGGGAAGAATCTCTGAGCTCCTGCTGCTTTTGGTATCTTCTTCCCTGTCCTTGTTGGCAAGGAAGCAATAAATTCATGTTTCCTTTGCTGGCAGCTCTAAGCAGCGCCTAATACTGGAGCTGTGATCCTCAGATTGTGCACAGGAGGCTGCTGGGGAAACTTCAAACACCTGGGCCTTACACGAGTGTGATTACAGCGTGACCTAGGTGGTGGGTGCACCACTGAGGTGTTTTGAATTCTCCCAGGTGATTCTAATGTGCAGCCAGGGCTGAGACTGTTGGAGAAACAAACATGGCTGTGGCATCTTCTGGAGATGTTTTCGTAGAATCTCTGCTGGAACTGGTCTAATTTTTGTGTTAAAAACTCAAGCAGGGAAGCTTTGCTCCCAGGCTATGATCCATTTCTGTCATACACAAATGTGGAAGGAATAACCCCCTAAAGTCCCTGCGGCTTGCAAAACTTTGAAAGAGAAGGAGAACTTTGGGGCCTGGAGTTTCTCCTTTGATTCCCTATACTCTCTAGTCCGCAGAGCAGGCAGAATTAAATGAGGTGTGCAGCCTGTGGGGCCAATGTGATTTGGAACTTGATTATTTGGGGAGTCAGAATAGTTACAATGGAATTGTCACCAGGTGAAACAAGTGACATTCATCTAGCCTTAGGCCTTTCAACCTGGGATTCTAGGTGCTGGTTCAATTTGCAGTCAGAAGGCCTAGGTTTGATTCTTAATATTAATACTTACCATATGTGTGATTCTGGGCAAGTTAACTCTCTGAGCCTCAAATCTTTATTTGCCAATGGGAAGAATGGTATATGCGTCACTGGATTTTCTTGTGAGGATTAAATGAATAATGTTTGTAAAATGATCATACTGAGTACATAGCAAATACTCAACAAATGGTATCTGTTGGTAATAATAAAAGCAAATATAAGCTCTTGGAATACTTTATATGGCTAGGTTGTAGAATCTGTGCCAGTAGGAATAATTTTATTGATGTTTCTACTCCCAACCCCTGCTGCATATCCTAATAACATGCATAAAACTGAATTATTTCCTAACAATTGTAATTGATGTAAAAACTGTTTAGATCAAGCTCGTCCAATCTGCGGCCTGTGTTGATTTGGAATGCAGAGTAGTTTTTGCAATTTTGTTTTAAAACTCATCTGCTATCATTTGTGTTAGTGTATTTTGTCTGGCCCAGGACAATTCTTCTTCCAATGTGGCCCAGGGAAGCCTTTAAAGATTGGACATCCCTAGTTTAGATGAAGCGTTTGGGCCTTCCTACATATTGGCATAATGTGAATCCAACCAGCTTGTTTTATAAAGTTAGAAACATCCTTCATTTTTTATTTTTTGATATGGAGTCTCATTCTATCACCCAGGCTGGAGTGCAATGGTGCTATCTCTGCTCACTGCCAACTCTGCCTCCCAGGTTCAAGTGATTCTTCTACCTCAGCCTCCTGAGTAGCTAGGATTACAGGCGTGTGGCACCGTGCCTAGCTAATTTTTGTATTTTTAGTAGAGACAGGGTTTAACCATGTTGGTTAGACTGGTCTCAAACTCCCCACCTAGTGATCCACCTACCTTGGCCTCCCAAAGGGCTGAGATTACAGGTGTGAGCCACCACACCCAGCTGGCAAATCCTTCTAATTAGAAGCTATACCTTAATTTTCCCCAATAGAAAGCAAGTGTGATGCATATAGGGTTGTCTTCACTAAATATACTTCCCATGACTTTCTTGATCACACAGACATTTGGGGTCTTTCTGATGACTTTAGCTTTAAGTCTCTGGCCAAGGACAGCCTATGTGTGGCTGAATAGGGCTCTGTTGAGTCAATGATTTTCACCTGGCTGAACATTAAGTCACCCGAGAAGCTTTTAAAAATCCTGATGTCCAGGCTCCAGATTCTTTGAATATGAGACTCGGGGATCATGTCTAACTGAATGGTAGAGCCTGCAAATCTAAATACAATACTGCGTTTCCTAGACTCCCTTACATTTTGATTTTACAAATGACCCAGCTTTCTCCTAGCTGATACACTCATGCAAGATTAGAAGAAGGACGTGAACATTGTGAGGCAAATAAAGTTGTGGACGTGCTTTAAAAAAATTCTATAGCATCTGTAGCAGAGGGCCTAGTGTCTGGTTTCAGCTTTGTGGTTTCAGCTATTGAGAAGCAAATATTTATATTTAATTGTTGATAAAGATCACAGCAGAAGTAGCAGTTTTGGTGCTAACTGGTAGCTTCTTGACCTCAGCTTCCTGATCACAGCATAGGCAGCAGCTGCCTAGATAGGCAAGTTCTGCATTGTTTTGAGGGTCATTCCTGGGAGCTCAGCTCAATTATGTTAGTTTTTTGAATAAGTTGCCTAATAGTGAATTCTAAGTTCCTTTATACTAAACCTTGCAAGAATGAGTTCTTCTGTGTGCTCTGAACCTGGAGTAATGTAGAAATCACTGCTAGAAGTGATTGTAGCAAACATTCTGGGATGGGAATCTGGGGTGGATTCCATGACTTAGTTGGGTTTGAAGGTCCCTTGGGTTCCAGTAACCAGTAGAGGAGGGGGTACTGGTAGATCATGGAACTACCAGGAGAAATGAAACTTTAAGTTACGTAAGTTCCAGGGTAAGGAATAGTGTCTATTGGACTCCTGGCTCTCATGGACTGAGTGACTATATATTTGGGGTAGGAATACAAGGACCATGGGGATGTGCTGCCTACTTAAAACAGCATTTGAAAACTTAAAAAGACTTGGAGTTTCAAATGTTCATTTTGAGGCTTAGAGAACTAGTGAGTTTCTTCTGCCCTAAAATAATCTCTTTTGTTGTTACAAGGTTTATATAATCAAAATCATCTGCAGTGTCTGGTGTGTGTGTGAGGGGGAGGGGGCTGAGGGAGTTAATTAATTACAACACAGGTGGAGCTCACAGCCTCACCAGAACACCTGTGAAAGTTGAGCATTTATGAGAAGGAGTAGGTACCTAAAACTGGGAATTACCACACTTGGGAGGATTTGGAGAACGCTGACTCTCTCAATCTTACTGAGTCTCCCTTGTGCCAGGGGCCTACGTTTCTTATATCTTGGGCTCTGCAAATACCCTCTTTCACCAAGCAGACACACACCCATGAGACAGGGAGAGTGGTGTGGACACGGGGAGGGAGGTGCTTCTCTTCTGCTGCTGCCAATTATGGCAGAGGCAGTGTGGTATTGGAACCAGCATTTGTGGTGCTGCTCCCTGATTCCCTGGCTTGCTTTCTGACATGGCAGAGGCTCTCTCGGAAGGTAAGTTCTGATGGGTTGTTCTAAAAGTTGTTCTTGAAATCTCAGCCTTGAGCCTGCTCTTTTGGCATTACACTTAATAATTTTTTTTTTCTGTCTGAAGTAGCTAGATTCTGTCTTCTGCAACTGAACCCAGATACAGAGGGATAACACATTAATTCATCATCAGCTTTTAAAATTCCAGCTCAAATTACATGATTAAAGTCCTTTAAAGGCTTTAAAGGACCTGTTTTCTAGCCCCTAGAGAAATAGCTCCTCACAACCATAAAAGGCAGATGGATAGGTTCTGCTTGAATCCTACTAGGGATAAGTTTTTTAGGCACCTCATTCTATTTTGAACAAATTTCAACTATTAAAGAAATTAGACTTGTCCCCAGAGCCTATTTGTAACTTGAGCCTGTTGATTTAAATTTCCTGTTAGCACATTGGTTTAGCTTTCTGCTTAGCTAAAAACTCAAATTCCTCCACATGAACCTTTTGTAACATGGTTCCCAGATTCCTTAATGCTGCATTCAACTAGTTAAAAGAGAGAGAGGAAAGAGGTGAGGGGGAGAGAAGAGTTATTCTTGGTGGGGATTGTACAAGGTGTCTGCATGTGGCAGAATGTGCTGGTATAAATCTTTACGTAGAAAAGCAAAGCCAAAAGAGGGCTGAAGTATGTGACTAAAAACCTTGTTTTAAAGGAGTTTGGGTACAAGCTCATGTTTATTTCTATGTTTCCAGCCTTTCTGGAACATTTTCTTCTCGTGAGAATTTATCCTTCAACTACCTGTCCATCTTTGTGTGTAAATTAATGATTCTTGGGTGATATACTATGTTGACAGCATGAATTTTATTTTATCCAATCGGTAGTTACCCATGTTGAAAAAGAGACAGGAAAGAGGAGTATAAATTAAAAGCAAATCTTAAATAAGAGGGTATTAAACCACGTTCCCCTGTTTTTATTTCTCAAACTATCACTATCATCAAAAATAATTGTTCACATGTTTATTGTCTGCCTTCCTCCATCTGAATGTAGATTCCAAGAGGGCAAAGACTTTGTTTTAATCCTCATTGTATCCTTGAAGCCTGGTCCATTTTGTCCTCTGTTTACACAGTGTAGATTCTCAAAATACATGTATGTTTTGAAAAGAGGGAGGTGAAGGGAGATTGTGTTAGAGCAATAACAAATTACTAGGGCAATAACAAATTACCACAAATGTAGTCACTTAAAGCAACACACATTTATTATCTCACAGTTTGCATGGGTCAGGAATCTGGGCACTGCTTGACTAGTTCCTCTGCAGGCGTCTCCCCAAACTGCGTTCTCAACTGGAGGCTCATCTGAGAAAATATCCACTTCTGAGCTTACTGAGGTTGTTGGCAGGATTCATTGCCTTGCAGTGTGACTGAAGGCTTCAGTTTCTTAACGTGTTATTGACTGGAGGCTATTGTTTGCCACGTGGTCCTCGCACAGGCAATTCACATGCGGCTGTTTGCATATTCTAGCAGGCTAAGACAGTCTTATATAATGCAACGTAATCAAGAAAGTGACATCCTGCCACCTTGGCAGTACTCTCTTGGTGAGAAGCAAGGCACGGATTCTGCCCCAACTCAAGGGAGGGGATCCTACAAGGGTGTGTCTCGCTGGGGGTCACCTTAGGGCATATCTGCTGTAGGAATCCAGGAAAGAATAGAAATGATCAGGGAGCCAGAGATGTGGCGTTTTGTTTTTCAAGGATTTCTTCTGATGAAATTTACCCTCCATTTCAAAATCAGAATATCCTATAGCTCACAGATTCTGATTAGGAAGCCCCCAGTCCTAGGTAGTTTAGAAATTATCAGGGCCTGGAATTGGCGACTTGCTTAATGATTCGCATTGTTTAGAATCTCTTTCTGGATTTTGGTTTCTCTCTGGTGAAGAAGAAATTTCAAGAGAGAGCATTAGACTGGATTTGGGTGCCTTAGTACTTAAGAAGTAGAAAAGTCTTCATTAACAAGATGGGTGAAATTTTAAGCTGAGAATTTAAAGCATCCAGCAGGCTTGCCTGCAATGCCCCTGAGTCAATAGCTAAGAGGGTAGACTATATATACATATTTAAAAATCACACGAGAAACAGCAGAACAGATTGACTATGCTTGCATCAGAGGAGCCTGTGAAAGGCCTAATGTATTCAATTGAACCTAAGACATCATCAATTGTTAGGCACATTATCATTTATATGCCACTAAGGAATAAAAAATGAAGTGCTGGAAATTTAACAATGACAAGTCACTGGTTAGAAGACACATCACTATTTCAGAGATATTAGTACAAAAAATGTGTGTCGTAGTATTGAAGACTGCAATTGGTTTTCAGAGTAAACGTATTACCTCCAGGAAGCCATGATTCTCAGGGAAGTGGAGGCCCAGAAGGCCTAGAAATATACTTGTTACTCTGCTATCACTAGAAAAATAAATCATTACAGATGGAAATGTCTTTAGGAGTCATGTAACCCAGGCTCCCTCCTAGGGAAGGGACAGATGGTCTGCCAGCCTCTGCCTAAATATTCCGAGACTGGAGGAACTCACTTCCTCACACAATATCCTGTTTCATTTTGGGGTATATTTTATCAGGCGATGGGATTCCAGTTGAAACCTATATAACACATGCTTATATAGATCTGACTCTGTATGTAAATATATGGGTGGTAAATAGAGTAGGTGTCACCTGTGGAATGATAAAATCAGAGTCCTGTAGACCCTCACCCTGAGAGGAGAGGACTTTAGGCTGATACGTGCCAATGACAGTGCCCCAGTTTATTCATTCATTCATTCAGTGAGAGTCCCTACCACGTGCCAAGGTCCAAATCGATGAGAGACACAAGTTCCCAGTGTCCACTCCTCACAACTCCACCCTCTTCCAACTCCAGTGTGAAAAACACAGAAGCATGCTCTAATTGGACAGGTTTGGCTTGGATACCTGCATGTGGTCCAATCAGCCACCCTTAATGTGGCTGTGACATAGTACAGACACTGTAACTGGTCTTCCCTCCTGTGGGACTGTCACACAGCAGGTGTTTTGGGTCCTTCTATACTCTACACTGCTGGATATCAGCTGGGGATTCACCATGGCACACTGCTTTGCCTTGGGCCTCAGAGAACCAGATTGAGAGTAAGAGCAGAGGAGGTGAAAAATAATTATGCCTCAGGTTATTTTTATTAATCACAGCAGAGACATCCTTGATGAATCGCCCCAAATAGTTGGGGATTATTGCAGTACAGTGGGACCTTCCTTGATGTTTCCATCACAGAAATCTGAGGGACAGAGCCAGTTACACATTATTTGCCAATGTTAACGAACACTGCTTTGACCACCAGTGAAGAAATCTATGGAGAAACACAATTATATTTTTACCAGATGTACTCATGATAACCTGCACCGTTATAGTGGTTCTTAATTGTCATTAATAAAAAATTAACATTTTATTTAAACTTTAGTAATACATTGATAAAGTGCTAGTGTGTTTTATGAATTCATACTTGTCCATAATCTCATTCTTCTCTGGTATAATTAATGAGACAATATTCGAACTCTTAAGAGAGAGCTATGAATAGCTGCCTATGCTTAAATTAGATTTTAGGAAAGTACAAGTTGACTTATTCCAAAGTCTGTGCCAATGACTTGTTGATGGTCATTAAAAAACTGAATGAAAAGTAAACTATTTTCTTTTGAAGATTAAAGTCATCTTTTTTAATTTATCATAGATGAAGCTAGATATATGAATAGGACAAGAACAAGTTCCAAATTCATTTCAGTGCTCACTGTTAAAACATGTTTTTAAACTGATGCTTTTCCAGGTTGATTTACATTGATTATTGGCATCCCGTAATTTTATTCATCCTAAAACATTTTTACTCTTCTCATTTCTAATTGTCCTTTCCTTTCTTCATTCTGTCTTGGTATTGTAGCATTTCATTTTAGAGAAATAGTGTATTTTATTTATTCCACATTGTTATATTAATGTTTTTCTTTTAATGTTGTTATGTTGCACTTTTCCCTTTCCCTCATGAGCTACATCTATAGAAGCTTCGAGTACGAACAAGTCTCTTTTCTTAATAAACTCCATGATCTGCCTTCTTTTATCTGAGTTCAGGCCCTCATCATCCTTTACGACAATGATTGTAGCATCCTCTCTCTTCACTCCACCTTCTTTCTCCCAGAGTATTCCTGACAGTATGTCATTTGCTTACTACTCTTCAATGGCTTCTCATTTTGTTTTAGATGAAAGCCTAATTTCCTTCCTGTGGCATGAAGCCCATCCTGCTGACGGGTGACTGCTTCTGCTGCAGCTCCCTCAAATACACTCTATTTGGGCTGCACAGCCTCGCTGCCCATTCTGGCATCGGCCCTCCTGGTAAGGCCTCTCTGCAACTGCATGTGCCATTCCTCGGTAGAATGCTAAGTCCTTTACAGTGTACAACTGGTACACTGAACAATTTCCCACTCACCTTTCCCACCTCAGTTCAGGGTCACCTTTTCTGTGAAACTTTTCAGTACCCTCTGAGCTCAGGCAGATTGGCTGTATCCTCCTGTTTGTTTGGCAAATGCCTTTTTAAGTGCTTTTTTTTCTATACTGTGAGTTTCTTAAAGGCAAGGAGTGTGTCTCTATTTCTATTCCCAGAGTCCAGCACAGTACTTGGCCCAATTCGGATTTGTCAAATACATGAGGAAAACAATACTATAGTGTAAGAAAAAAGGGTTTGTTTTGTAAATGATAGATAACATGGCTTTTGATTTTCGTGTGTTTTTTTGTTTGTTTCAATGAGAGTGACTTGCCTTCCCAGCTGTGCTGTGAGTTTTATGTGGACAGGGACCATGTTTTATACTTGGTTGGTTCCCACTTGGTCTTTACTAGAGTGTTGAGTATATAACAAAATCCCGGTAAATATTGTTTGATCACTGAAGAACTAAATGCAGCATATATTCTGATCACTTACATTTTACCTATATAATGTTTTCTTATTAAAATAAAGGTGTGACAAATTAGCAATAATGTGCTAATTACATGAACAAGGTCATATATTGGGACATGTGCAGAAAGGCCTAAACACCAAGGAACAAGTTGGCTCCCCTTCAGTGGAGCCACTGCCACATGGCCACTAGGTGGTGTTGGTTAGTCCAATCTTTCTCCAGCAACCAAGGATCTAGGAGAGTTGCACCTGCCAATCAGGGGGTATTGAAACTTCCTTCTGGTGTACTCACTAATTTTAATATTTTTCCTCCTTAAAACAGAAAATCTAACAAAACCATGTGTCTTCACTGTCAGTCTACACACAATCTTATGAGCATCCTTTAGTTTTTCTTTTTCTCTCCAGGAGAGACTATCCTTCTTCTTTCCAATGATATAAAAATGACATAGGATGGAATCCTTTGAAATCTGAAATCTCATCAGTTTATTAGCCCAGTGTCCATCAAGAGTTAAAAATAGTGCTTTAGACCAGTGATTCCCGAAGTGTGGTTCCCAAGGCAGCAGCAATCAGGATTATCCAGAAACTTGTTAAAGATATACATTCTTGGGCCTCATCCCAGACTCACTAATTCAGAAACTCTAAGGCCACGGTCATCTGTGTTTTAACAAGCTCTCCAGGGGATATTAATTCTGATGCATGCCAAAGTGTGAGCACCAATGCTTTAGAACTTTAACAGTCATACAACAATGCTAGAGCAAGACACAATCAGTTCTTATAGCTGCCAGAAAAAAACATGGAGAACAGTCATTAGGAGACCAGCTTTGAAGGCAGAGTCGGTTTGCATTCACATCCTGTCTCCACTGCTCACTTGTTTTGTGACCTGGAGCAATGTACTCAGTTTCCCCATGGCACGGATTCCTTAGTTCCTCCTCTCTATCACTAAGATCACAGTTGTACCTACCTAATAGAGAGGGTTGTTGTAAGGAATGAACGAATTCCTATTCATAAGTGCTTACAACAATGTCTGGCACAGAAAGAGTGCTATGTAAGTGGTAAATAAACTTTTTTTTTTGAAACAGGGTTTCACTCTGTTGCCCAGGCTGGAGCACAGTGGTACAGCAGCCTCGAACTCCTGGGCTCAGGCAATCCTCTGGCCTCAGCCTCCCCACCATCTGGGACTGTAGGCATGTGTTATCATAACTGGCTAATTTTTACATTTTTCTTTTGTAGAGATGGGGGTCTTAAACTCCTGGCCTCAAGTGATCTGATCCTCCCTCCTTAACCTCCCAAAGTGTTGGGATTACAGAGATGAACCACCATGTCTGGTAAAATAAGTGAACTTGAAGCCGAAGGTTTCAAGAATAATCTTCTAGGATAGGCCATCATGAGAGACACAGAGCAGGTGGGCGGAGCAGGGCACACCCCTTGCGGAGAAACCTTCGCTACTCCCTGCTGGTGACTACAGCCTATGTGTTGGGTCAGAGCAGTTCTCCCAGAAGCTGAGGCAGCAGATGCAGAGTATAGAAATCTTTATCTATTGCAGCAGGATGGACAGCTGTGCTGTTCTGATTGCTGGAGGAGAAAGCATCAAGAAGTGCAGTTATGCTTTACCAGCACCTGGCAGGTGTCTGAGATCCTTGGGCTGTGATTTGGCTAAACCTTAGATTTTGGAGCTTTCATATGTACTGCTTTCTTAAAAAAATCAATGGCAATATCATCTAGGCACTAACATCCCTTCCTGTTGGTTGGTAGTTATTCTCTATCAGTTGGCAGATTTGATGTATTTTAATCCAGCCTTTAGCTTTCTCTAATCTCGTTTCATCAATCCTCCTCTGCTTAGACAAGTCTGCCTTCTTTTGGCAGACATGGCAGGTTTTTCATTTCCCTCATGTAAATGACTTGTTTATTATGGTAGTGGTCCCTGGTCTTTTGAAACAGCTTACAGATATTCTCAAATAGAGCTCAGAAAGGGCTTCATGAATAATAATGCCCAAGTAAACTTGAGATGAGTTTGGACACTGCCTCTTTGAAATTCATGCATCATCCTAAGTGCTGTCATTTAAACAGAAAGTGTAGAAGGCTTCCTGTGAAGGCTGAGTCTAAAATATGCTTTTGTTACAAAACTTATCATTTCAGCACAAAACAAACAAATGGTGGAAAGCAAAGGTGGGAGTAGGTGATTCCTAGTATGTGTTTTATAAAATTTGAGCATAAAATTTGTTTTTCTGATTGTACTGAGACTTTTCACAGCCCCTGGTTTTAAGTTTTTAATTTGCATTTCTCTTTCTGTTAAATATTTCTCAGCTTCCTTGTACCTAGACTGTGAATTTATAATCTGAAGATGAGATGGCTATCCAGAGTGAGTTATTTCTCAATTTTGTTTTCATTTGTCTTGGGAGACAAAAGAGGATTGTCAGATGTGTTTGTATTACGGACTTCAGCTTCTGACTAGATCACAGGTTCTCAAGCTTGGCTGCATTTTGTAATCACTTGGAAACTCTTGAAAAATACTGATGCCTGGGATCCATCTAAGATCTTCTGGTTTGGGTACTTCCTGGACATTGGGACTTTTCAAAGATACCTAGGTGATTCTAACATGCGACAAACTTTGAGACTACTTGGCTTATTCTGTTAACTCCATGGATTTGGAGGTGGCCAGTCATTTCTGGAGAATGTGTCAGATGAACAACTAAAGTTTTTCCGGTGAGGGGGTTGAGTAGCTTCTTAGGGCAGAATACATCTCTAAGGAGGAAGGAGCCAGGCAAACCCAGGTACAAAGGCCATGAACTCTGCTTTTGGGAGTATTCACTTCACTCTGTCCCCTGCCTAGTGTCACAGCTGCAAATCTTAGACCTAGGGAGACAGAGGACTGTGAACAGAAATGACAAGTGTTTTCCAGTAAAATCTCAAAGCACTGGGTTCCAGCAGAACTAGTAACAGTGTGTGACATAATTGGAGTGAGGAAGGTTCCTCTCTGTTTTGCTTCAGACCATGGAACACATCAGGCCTCCCAAAGGCTGGAGAGTAGCAGTGTAAGTTGTCCATTGACCCACGGTGACCTCCAGCATAGACAGCAGAGGCAGAGTAGTGTAGAAAGATCCGCCCAGTGGGGTCTGCAGGAGCCTGGGTGATACCTAACAGATATGCTGGGAGGACAGCAGATTTGTCAGGGTTCTGAGGTCATCTACGTGAGCAGGCCACAAAATGATAAAATTTGCTTGGATTCCATGTGTGTTTCTCTTTACCAGCAGGTGAGGCCTGAGAACTCAGGGCATAGTTTATCTGTATAACTGAGGATGTAAGCATATAACTATACCGCTTCAAATTAGAAAATCAGAATGCTATCTTCCTGACCACATTGGTTTAGTTCCCCTTAAGAATGGTTAGACTTAATGGTATGCCTTTTGTCTGACTCAAGCAAATGGCAATACAAAGAGGATTTTGCCATTGCTGTGAAAGGAATTGTTCATTATATCATTCAATGGTCCTCATAAAGTCCCATGTGATGAATTCCTTTCAGAATTCAAGGGTGAATTTATTTTAAATAATTGGCATGCTTCAATTTATGAGATAATAAGAACTGTGTAACTCATTACATGTCATACCTTCTCCTCAGCAGTCAGGAATTTTAAAATCAAATAGGCTGCTTATAATAAATATAACCTCTGGTGTTAACAACATTGAATCCTCTTTTCTGTTACGGTTTTTATTTTTTGCATGTTAATCTCTTGTTTTAAACCACTCTAAAATACTTTTTTAAAAGAAGCAAAGGGAAAACAAAAATCTCAGTTTACTAGAATCCAATTAAATTTTTTTCCTTTGTGGTATAATATATACAATTATCTTCACATATTTAAAGTACTAATATAATATCTGATAAGCTTTGGCATGTATATACCAGTGATATCGTAAAATACATATTTTTCTTTCATCTATTTCTTGGCATCCAATTCCTAAAATCCTTAGAATCTCTAAAGCGATGTCTTTTTGTACACTAATGTCGTGTTGACTAATGCCTGGCAGTCCCTAGATAGCTTCAGGATTGGGGGTGGTTACCAAAAAGACCAAGTCATGATTAAAGTTTAGGACTTCCAACCCTACTCCCCTTTCCCCAGCCTGGGGTTAAGGGAGAGAAGAAGGGCGGCTAAAAGTTAAGTTGGTCACTAATGGCCAATGGTTTAATGAATCATGCATATCCAATGAAGTCTCCGTAAAAAATCCAAGAGGATGGGGTAAGGAGGGCTTCCAGGTAGTTGAGCACATGGAGGTTCCTGAAGGTTGGTGTACACAGAGAGCACATGGTAACTCCATGCCCCTTCCCTTATACCTCACTTTTTGTATCTCTTCATCTGCATCATTTATAATATCCTTTATAATAAGCTGGTAAATATAAGTGTTTCCTGAACTCTGTGAACTGCTCTAGCAAATTAATCAAACCTGAGAAGGGGGTTGTGGAAACTTTTATTTATAGTGGGTAGGTTGGTAGGGCGTGTATTCGTCTGTTTGCATGCTGCTGATAAAGACATATGCAAGACTGGGCAATTTACAAAAGATATAGGTTTAATGAACTTACCATTCGACATGACTGGGGAGGCCTCACAATTATGGTGGAAGGCAAGGAGGAGCAAGTCACGTGTTACATGGATGGCAGAAGGCAAAGGGAGAGAACTTGGGCAGGGTAACTCCTCTTTATAAAACTATCAGATCTTGTGAGACCTCATTCACAATCATGAGAAAAACATGGGAATGACTTGCCCCCATGATTCAATTATCTCCCACCAGGTCCCTCCCACAACATGTGGAAATTCAAGATGAGATTTGGATGGGGACACAGCCAAGCCATATTAGGCAGAAGCACAGGTAAAATGACCTGGGGCTTGTGGCTGGTATCAGAAGTAGGGGGCAGCCTTGTGGGACTGAGCCCACAACCTGTGGGATTTGATGCTATCTCCAGGTAGATAGTTTCAGAATTGAATTAGTGGGCACCCAGCTGGCTTCTGCAGGATTGCTTGCTTGCTTGGTATGGGGGTAAAACATCCCACACATTTGCTCACTGAAGTATTCTGTGTTGATCATTGTGGAATGAGAGCAGAGAAAAAAACCTGTTTGTGCTTTTTTCCACTCATAATTACACTGGAACGATAAAACATCACCATGATCTAGATAATAAATCTGTCTATCACCTCCCTGTTACCACAGGTTCTTTGGTTCTCAATGCAACTGAAATTGACACAAGTCCAAAATAATTTTCCCAGAGAAGTTTTTATTGGAGCTTATGCCTGGGCATAAAAAACCAGCATGAGAGAGAGAGGGAGAGAAATGGTGAAGAAGGAGGAAAGGGGAGTGGGGAGGGAGACAGAGGGGGAGAGGAAATATTCTTAGGCTGGCTCCTGGCTGGGGTTGGAAAGGCAGTTTTAAGTGGGGCTATGGTGGGAAAGGAGTGACATTTAGGCATGTAGAGATGGGGAATTTTAGCACCTATATAGTTTGTTAACATGTTTCTTCATATATCACATCTCATTAGCATGTTGAGTCTCCACCCCTGAATGTGATTTTTAGTATTGTAATTAAGCTAAGGTTAAGGATCATTCTCCTGGCCTTCGCACATGACGGTGGTGGGAGTTTTCTAGAGTAAGATTTATGTAGAATGTCAACTTATCTTGTTTTCTTCAGATAACTTGCAGCTTGAAAGGCCTTGTGGTCAGTGGGAATGGGTGAAATAATGTTGTGGTAGGGGTAAGCTGAAGCCAAGTCCCGTCCCTACTCTGTCTCATCCCCCAAATTCCCACATGTCTCTCTGTAATCCCTTTCTCTCAGCACCCCTTACACCCCCATCCCTAGGCAACTGCTGATATGCTTTTCTTTACTTCAGATTTGTTTGCATTTTCTAGACTCCCTTACAAATGGAATCATATAGCATGTATGCTTTTTGGTTTGACTTCTTTCCAGCATAATTATTTTGAAATTGATCCATCCTGTTGCATGATATATATATTTTTTTAACTGCTGAGTAGTATTTCACTGTTTATTCGGTTGTTGATGGACATTGCGAATGCAGTCAGGATTTAGCTATTACAAATAAAGTGACAATAAACTTTCATAGACAAGTGTTTGTGTAGACATAGATTTTCATTCATCTTGAGTAAATACCTGGAAAGAGAATGGCTGGGTTGAATGGTAAGTAAACAGTTAGCTTTTTAGACACTGAAAAAGTCTGCAAGGGGATTATACCATTTGACATTCCTATCAGCAATGTATGGGAGTTCTAGTTGCTTTATATCCTCACCAAGACTTGGTATGATAGTGTTTTAACCATCCTAACGATGGAAGCCGTGGCCTGTCTGGAACAGCTACTGTGAAGATGCTGGCTGTAGCTGGGGAGGCGCACTCCACTCACTATTGAGTTGGTGGGGTGGGAGCCCCACCCTCCTGGGCGCAGCTGCAGCCACCAGCCATGGTTGCAGACCCGGGCATCCCTGCACTCCTGGTGGTCAGGGAAGTCCCCACGCCTCTGCAAGCTCAGTAGTGTCTGCTCGCACTGCCTGGCCTCTCCCCACTCCCAGAACCTACTCTGATTTTGGAGCAAAGTTGAGGCCAAGACCAGGGTCTGTTACATGGTGTGTACATGCTTGGGGCAGTGCTGACAGGTTAGCTCCTGCTGCCTTGGCCCCCCAGACTTAGAATACCAGTGAGCACAGGAGGATACCAAGGGGGGAGTTGAGGGCATCTCAGCAGAGGCGTGCAGGTGCCCCTTGGCAGGAATAGCCTGGGGGCCATGGACATAATGGATGGTGACAGGAGGCAGATAGGCTTCTGGGTGGAAAGGAACACATCCCTGGTGAAGCCCCACCCTTAAGTCAGGGATGGCCTGAAGTATGGGCCAGTTTGTCAATTCTGGGTGGAGTCCACAGACCGGAGTGATAACTTATGGTGCTTTTTCCAGGTCTGACCATGCACTTCCTCCCTTCTAAGCCCCTAAATACCCCAGACACAGCCAGACTCAGCCATCAGGAGGACCTGCCTTATAGATAGGAGCTACCCTCTGCGGGTCTCTCCTCCACTGAGAGGTGGACGCGTCTCAGGATGACCTGCCTGCAGAAATGAGTTACCCACTTTGGGTCTCCCGAGACCTGTTCTGTTGCTCAGTGAGGCTCCACTCTGTCTTGCTTACCCTCCAGTTGTCCACATACCTCATTCTTCCTGGATATGGGGCAAGAACTAGGGACTCACCAAATGGCAGGACTGAAAACGCTGTAACACAAAATGCTGAAACACGACCCCCACTCACCATGTTGCAGGTGACAAGGAGAGATGGATTACTGCCCCTTTGGGGAGCCCAGACTTAGGAGCTTCCCAAGCCAGGCCTGTGACACCCTCTTTCGGGCTCTGCAGCTCCTAATGTTTGCAAGCTTCTGGGTGTCACCACGTTCCTCTCATCCAGATGCAGGTGCCTGTAGCAGAAGCCACTTGCAGTACATCTGGTCCAACCACAGCCTCACATGGAGCAGACACCTGTGCTGGCACCTGGAGCTGCTTGCCCAGCAGCAGCAGTCTGTGTGCCTGGCTGTACACAGTGGCCAGGCCCTGTGCTCACTTACCCACACACCCCTCACCACTCCACACCTTGCTCACCCTTGGCAGGTATGGGATATAGGCAAGTAGCATGATTGGGCCCAACGAGCCCAGTGGGCACGAGCAATACTCAGGCAGAAGACACTACCAGCCACAGAGGTTTCTGGCTGGTAAGCAACACCCCAGGGGTCCTGTGACACTAATTGGTATGTAATGTTATGATATTATAGTTTTGACTGGCATTTCCCTAATGAGTAATAATGTTGAACTTCTTTTCATGTGTTTATTTGCAATTCATATACTTTGGTGAAAAAGCTGTTCAAATCTTTTGGCAGTCTTAAAAATTGAGTTGTTTTCTTATTGTTTTGAGTTCTCAATATATTCCTAGATACGTCTTTTATTAGATATGTGATTTGAAAATCTTTTCTCAAAGTCTATCTCTTGTTTTTTCATGAATCTGATTCATCAGTTCACCATTTAAGCAGCCCTAGCACAGTCCAGGCCTGGAAGACTGTGAAAGGTGATGCCTAGAATTATGTCCCCGAGACTCTGCAGCATCTGCAGGTATCCTCCTGCTCTGCAATCCTGTTCACTGAATGTCTTGGGCTAGCATAACCTATTTACAAGAAAGGTCACAATCTGAGGTACTAGCAGTTAGGATTTCAACACATGAATGAATATTTGTAGGACACACCTCAACTCATGGCAATAGGCAATGGCATGTAGTTCAACCTAACAAAAACTTAGCTCAGTCTCCCTGCTTTTAGTTCCTGACTTCCTCATAGCTTCTGCTTTGGATTGGCTGGACAATTCCAGATGAGTCACTTTTCTGGGTTCTGTGGGAGGCTACTTTAAAATGCAAATGTTTTTAGAATGATGCAGAGCAGTGGAGCACTCAGAAGACAAAAGTGGTTGATAGATTGTTCCACACACTTGGTGTGCAAGGAAAAAACATATTAGTCTGTTTTACAAACAAAAATTTGGTATAGCCCTATGCCTGTGTTAGCAAGAAATCCAATGTCAATGAGGACAACTCTGCCACCATATCTGTTTAATTGCCCACAATTCATGATTGCTCTTGGTTTTTGCTCTCTTCCATGCTGCTCCCGTTGAGCTTGACTCGCTTTTCTCTGCCAGCGTGGGGAATCCCACGGTATTTGTAACTGACCCTGGTAATTGTTTGCCTAATATCCATTTCTTCTTCTTACTTGCCATTGTAGCCCTGATTTTGTTTAGGGTGACCATGTGCCTAGCCCTAGGTGTCCATCACAGCTAGACTAGGCCATGTGACCTAAGCCGGATATAAAGGAAGAGTGCTGTGAGAGCTTTTGGAAAACTTTTTGTTTTGCTGTTAGAAAGAACAGATGGAGCTAGTATCTTTCCTTCTTTGTTCCTACCTTGAATATGGGCATGATACTTAGAGTTGGGACTGTCATTTTGTGATCACGTGAAGAACTATCTTTTTGCATTTATCTGTCAGCAAAGGGAAAGATAGGACAGTATGATTGATTTGTTGAAATTGAGTTGTTTTTAAAAAATCTTTGGTCTGTTGGTAACCATGATTATTCAGTTTTTTGGGATGTGTGAAGCTCTATTCATAAGTCTCCTTTAAAGAAATTTTCTCTTATTTATAAATTCAGTTTAGTGTCAAGACAATAGAATTTGGATTTAGAACTCCTGGGTTTGAGCCATGGCACTCTCATTTCTAATGTGAAAACTGGACAAGCCACTAACCTCTTTGAACCTTCATTTCCCTATCTGTGAAATATGAAAATGTTGCTTGGTATTCAGATGCATTGTGGAAAAAATGATTGTACAGAAAAATAAGTGGTATAATTTTCATTAAAATAATTTGTGTATGGTAAGCCTTTATGTAATCATTAATATTTTGCCACATCTAATTGTTATGTCAAAAAAAATTATTTTGCAGTTGTGGAAAACTATGAGATTGGATAACAGCTCACATGCACTGAACGACTCTTTGCATCAGTTACAGTTCTTAGGTCTTTATGCATTAGCTCAATCATCACAACTACCCTGTAAGGTGATTAGTTAAATTTAGAGTCCATCGCAGAGAGGAGGAAACTGAAACCAGGCTAATCCTCTTTAAAAGGTTAATTCCCTACCCCACACAAGACCCAAAACGTTTGTCGTCTTCTTTCTCCACAGAACGCTCTCCCCAAATCTATTTTCTAACACTTCTCTGTGATGTCAGAGAGTAATTTCTCTCTCCTTCCTTTATAGTCTTTTCACCAGGGCTCTGGATCCCTTCTCGCTGTGTCTAATTAAAACCCTCACTGTCCTGAATTCTCTCTCACTCCATATTGTCCTTGGGTTCCCATATTTATAGGTTTAGTTTCTTAACCATTGAGAAATTCACTGGAGTTCATTAAAAATTGGAAAACTGCTTGACTCTGCTGTTTCTTTTATCTCTTTCCTATTTGTGCTAATTCTTTTTTCTGTCAAATCATACTGAAAGCAAGTCTATAATTAGACTTAATTAACATTTCTTTTTAACTCCTGAAATCTGTCTTCTAATCTCTCCTGCTCAAACACTGTATGGCAGCACATCTCCTTGGCAATCTTCCTGAATTTCTTTCGCTGCAAGATTAGCAACCTTTTCTATCTCCTACCTGTCTCCACCTATCTCAGGCTTCAGATAGTGTCAGTCAAGCTTGACTGAAATCACACAGTCCCGCGGTCTTTCTCTCTTAACTTGCACTTTTTTTGTGTTTGATTCAATTGCATTCTACCCCACTGAGTTACTCTCTATTCCCTTATTCTGTTTTATTATATTTTGAGAAATTATTACCACTTGAAGTGATTATTTTTCTTTTCTGACTGCTATAAAAATCACCTTCTTCCTTCAGCTGGTCTATCTCTATAACATTTATTTAAATAAAGGGTACACTGAGGGGGTAGAATGAAAAATAACTGCTTCTAAGTTTCTAGCAGGAGAACAAATATCTCTTGGATCAAATCTTTTGGTCTTTTGAGGATCACTTAAAGACTTCCTTGCATGTTCTCTTGGTTACTACTAGCAGTTCTGGAGATGTCAGAGAACACAGAGTGCGGGAAGAAAAATAGATAAGCAACATGGCAATTAATGAAGGGACTAAGAGTGAAGGCTCCCTTCTTAGTGAGACTCAGTCAGATCTAAATCTGGTGGAGGAAGAAGTTTGAAGTAGGAAAAGAGATTGAGCCTTTGGTATCAGCATGGATTGGAGTCAGGAGGCTGTTGGAGTAGGGCACATGAGTGATGTTAGGTGTGGGAAGAGAAGAGAGAACTAGGCATTGGCTACAGAGGAGACAAGAAGTGATGGACATCAGAGAATACTATAAACACCTCTATGCATATAAACTAGAAAATCTAGAAGAAATAGATAAATTCTTGGAAACATACTCCTACAAAGACTGAATCAGGAAGAAACTGAATCCCTAAATAGACCAATAATGAGTTCTGAAACTGAGACAGTAATAAGTAGCATATCAACCAAGAAAAGCCCAGGACCAGATGGATTTACAGCTGAATACTACCACAGGCACAAAATGGAGCTGTTACCGTTTTTTTTTTTTTTTCTGAAACTATTCCAAACAATTGAAAAGGAGGGGTCTCCTTTTTAACTCATTTTATGAGTCCAGCATCATCCTGATACCAATACCTGGCAGAGAAACAAAACAAAAGAGAGAAAACTTTAGACCAATATTTCTAAGAACATCAATGCAAAAATCCTCAATAAAATCGTGGCAAACAGAATCCAGCCATACATCAAAAAGCGTATCCTCCACGATCAAGTTTTCATGTAATGCAAGGTTGATTCCACATACACAAATCAGTAAATGTAATTCATCACATGAACAGAACTAAAGACAAAATCCACATGATTATCTCAATAGATGCAGATAATACCTTCAATAAAATTTAACATCTCTTCATGTTAAAAACTCTCAATAAACGGGGTATTGAAGGAACATACCTCAAAATAATAAGAGCCATATATGACAGACCCGCAGCCAATATCATACTGAATCAGCAAAAGCTGGAAGCATTCCCCTTGAAAACGATCATAAGACAAGGATGCCGTCTCTCACCCTCCTATTCAACATAATATTGGAAGTTCTGGTCAGACCAAGTGGGCAAGAGAAAGGAATAAAGCATATTCAAATAGGAAGAGAGGAAATCAAATTATCTTTGCTTGCAGATGGCATAATCCTATATTTAGAAAAGTACATTGTCTCAGTCCAAAAGTTTAAGCTGATAAGCAACTTCAGCAAAGTCTCAGGATACAAAATCAGGGTGCAAAAATTGCTAGCATTCCTACACACCAACAGCAGGCAAGCAGAGAGCCAAATCATGAATGAACTCCTCTTCACAATTGCTACAAATAGAATAAAATACCTAGGAATACAGCCAACAAGGGAAGTCAAGGACTTCTTCAAGAAGAACTACAAACCATTGCTCAAGAAAATCAGAGAGGGCACAAAGAAGTGGAAAAAAATATTCCATCATCATGGATAGGAATAATCAATATCATGAAAATGGCCATACTACCCAAAGTAATTTAAAGATTCAATGCTATTCCCATCAAACTATCGATGACATTCTTCATAGAATTAGAAAAAACTGCTTTAAAATTTATATGGAACTAAAAATGAGCCCACGTAGCCAAGACAATCCTAAGCAAAAAGAACAAAGCTGGAGGCATCACAGTACCTGACTTCAAACTGTGCTACAAGGATACAGTAACCAAAACAGCATGGTACTGGTACAAAAATAGATATGTAGACCAATGAACAGAATAGAGAATCCAGAAATAAGACCACACACCTACAGCCCTCTGATCTTCAACAAATCTGACCAAAATAAGCAATGGGGAAAGGATTCCCTATTTAATAAATGGTTCTGGGAGAACTGGCTATCCATATGCAGAAAATTAAACTGGAAACTTCCTTATATACAAAAATTAGTTCAAGATGGATTAAAGAATTAAATGTAAAACCCAACACTATAAAAATCCTCCAAAAAATCTAGGCAATACCATTCAGATTATAGGAATGAGCAAAGATTTCATGACAGAAATGCCAAAAACAATTGAAAAAAAGCAAAAATTGACAAATGGGATCTGATTTAACTAAAGAGCTTCTGCACAACAAAAGAAATGATCATCAGAGTGGATGACAGACAACCTACAGAATGGGAGAGAATTTTTGCAATCTATCCATACGACAAAGGTCTAATATCCAGAATCTATAAGGAACTTAAGCAAATTTAAAAGAACAAAAAACAACCCCATTACTAAGTGGGCAAAGAACATGAACAGACACTTCACAAAAGAAGACATTTATGCATTTATAAAGATACATGCATGCATATGTTCATTGCAGCACTATTCACAATAGCAAAGACATGAAATCAATCCAAATGGCCATCAGTGATAGAGTGGATAAAGAAAATGTGGCACACACACTATAGAATACTATGCAGCCATAAAAATGAATGAGATCATGTCCTTTGCAGGAATATGGATGGAGTTGGAAGCCATTATTCTCAGCAAACTAATGCAGGCGCAGAAAACCAAACACCACATGTTCTCACCTATAAGTTGGGAGCTGAGTGATGAGAACACATACTGGGGCCTGTTGTGGGGACCAGGGGAGGGAGAGCATCAGGAATAATAGCTAATGGATGCTAGGCTTAATACCTAGGTGATGGGTTGATCTGTGCAGCAAACTACAATGCACACATTTACCTACGTAACAAACCTGCACATTCTGCATGTGTACCCCTGCACTTAAAAGCTGAAGAAAAAAACTATTGATTTTGGAATGTATTTAGAGGATAATGCAAATGAGATTTGTAGTTGGTTGGATATTGGGGTTAAGGGAAAGAGAGGAAAGAAATATCCTCAGTTTTGGGGTGTAAGTAATAATGATGTTACTAATGAGGGAGGAGTAGGTTTGGGGATAAGTCAATATTTGTAGATGTGATGCTTGAAATTTTTTATTTTTTTATTTTTTTGCACAGACAAGGGGATGTAGAAATGTCTTTTACACAGAAGGGGGATGTAGAAGAAGCTGTCTTTTTTTGGCTAGAAGGATTTCTTCATTCTTTAGATTTAAAAAGCGCGCTTTCTCCTGGTCTGTTTTCTGGGGTATTAAAGGCATAAAAGGCTCTGTAAACCAGGTGAAATGAGGGATGGTGTAGGTTGGTTGGCAAGTCTTCCCATATTCAGCACACGTATATAATTTATCCTATACTAATTTCCTAATCAGAGATGGCAAATGATTTCATGTTGCCTACCAAACTAAAAAAAATAGTCCTCATTAACTATTTTATGTGCCATGAATGGAAAAGTAATAAATCAATATGATATACTGTAAAATGTTTAATAGCAGTACATTTTCATCACTGTTTCTAATAAAAATAATATAAAGGTTTTATCAATATTGATGACATAATTTTTAATTTGTGTTGCTGTGTAAAATTGTTCTCATCTTTCAGGAACAAAGCAAAATTGTTTTTGACTTGATACAATTTGTAGTAGAGATCAAGCATTCAGAAAAATCAGTTATTGAAAAAAAATGATCAAATAAAAAATTATATTCTTTAGAAGTCATAGAAAGTATTAGGTTATAAGTTTGGAGAGTACAGATGCTGCAACCATAACCTGCACACAATACAGAAAGTGACTCTACTGATGTCACTCTGCAACCTGTAGGTAACATTCTGGGTTATTTCACAATTTTATCTGCATGGTCTTTAACTGCATTCCGACTTGCTTAAATTTATGAATGCATAGAAAAGTTATTTTGATCTTTTTTACTTTTCAAAATTTGGAAAAATAGAACAACTTTAAAAACAAATTCACTATTTAGAAATTAATCCATGTAATTGACAACATATGTTATGTACCTGTGTGTCATATTCTGGGCCAAACACTGAGTACACACACATGGTGGGAAACAACAAGATCATGTAGAGATTATGTTATAGTTGTGGGTTCACATATAAACATATGAAGGAAATCTCTATTATATAAACTGCTTACAAATGTTAACTTATCTGTTTCATATATTTTTAAATATTGGAAAACAATTTCTTATATTTTTCTGGTGGATAGGTCTGTGATTTGATTCAAAATGTCTGTGCAGAAAATAATATATAATTGATATAAAGTATATAACACACGAGGATTTATCTTTTTCAAAATACTAGACTGCAAACTACGATTAGCTCAATCACACATATCTTTTCTGTTTGCTTTTTTAGCTCTAAATTTTGAGGTTCAACTTGACAGCCTGTATAATTAATTTTTAAAATAACTTCTTTTAGATTCAGGGAGTACATGTGCAGGTTTGTTACCTAAGTATTCTGTGTGTGCGATGCTTAGGTTTGGGATATGAATGATCCCGTCACTCAGTAAGTGTAGTACCCAACTGGTAATTTTTCAACCCTTGTTCCCTTCCAATCCCCACCAGTAGTCCCTGGTGTCTATTGTTGTCATCTTTAGGTCTGTGAGTACCCAATGTTTAGCTTCTGCTTATAAGTGAGAATATGCAGTACTTGGTTTTGTTTTCTGGCATTAACTTGCTTAGCATAATGACCATGTTGCTTCGCATAAGCATCCAAGTTGCTCCAAAGAACTTGAATTCATTCTTTTTTATGGCTGTGTAGTATTCCATGATGTATTTGTACTGCATTTTCTTTATCCAATTCACCATTGATGGGCATCTAGGTTGATTCTACATCTTTGCTATGGTAAATAGTGTTGCAGTGAACATAAGTGCATATATCCTTTTGGTAGAATGATTTGTTTTCTTTTGGTTATACATCCAGAAACGAGATTTCTGGATTTAACGGTAGTTCTGTTTTAGGTTCACTGAGAAATCTCCAAACTGCTGTCTACAGTGTTTGAATTAATTTACATTCCCACCAACAGTGTATAAGCATTCCCTTTTCTCTGCAGCCTTGCCAACATCTGTTATTTTTTGACATTTTTGTAATAGCCATTCTGACTTATGTAAGATAGTGTGTCATCGTGGATTTGACTTGCATTTTCCTGATTATTAGCGATGTTGAACATTTTTTCATGTTTATTGCCCACTTGTATGTATTCTTTTGAAAGGTGCCAGTTCTTGTCCTTTGCCCGCTTTTTAATGGGATTGTTTGTTTTTTGCTTGTTAATATAAGTTCCTTATGGAGTCTGGATATCAGACCTTTGTCAAATGCAGTTTGTGGATATTTTCTCCCATTCTTTATGTTGCCTGTTTACTCTGTTGATGATTTCTTGCTGTGGAGAAGGTCTTTAGTTATTGGGTCCCATTTGTCAGTTTTCATGTTTGTTGCAATTGCATTTGAGACTTAATCATACATTCTTTCCAAGGCCAATTTCCAGAATAATGTTTCCTAAGTTTTCTTCTAGGATTTTTATAGTTTGAGGTCTAACATTTAAACTTTTAATTCATCTGAATTGGTTTTTTTTTTTTATTTAGTGAAAAGTAGGAGTCTAGTTTCATTCTTCTGCATATAGCTAGCCAGCTATCCCAGCACCATTTATTGAATAGGAAGTCATTTCTCATTTGCTTATTTTTGTTGGCCTTGTCTAAGATCAGATGGCTATAGGTGTGTAGTTTTATTTCTGGGTTCCCTATTCTGTTCCATTCGTCTAGTGTCTGTTTTTATGTCAGTACCATGCTGTTTGGGTTACTGTAGCCTTATAGTATGGTTTAAAGTCAAGTAATGTGATGCCACCAGCTTTGTTCTTTTTGCTTAGGAGTGGCTTGGCTATTTGGTCTCTTTTTTGGTTCCATATGAATTTGGTTCCATGGGAATTTTAGAATTTTTTTTTCTAAATTATGTGAAAATGTATATTGGTAGTTTAATAGAAATAGCACTGAATCTATAGATCGCTTTTGGCAATATGGCCATTTTAACAGTATTGATTCTTCCAATCCATGAGCATGGAATATTTTTCCATTTGTTTGTGTCATCTATGATTTCTTTAAGCAATGTTTTGTAGTTTTCCTTGTAGAGATCTTTCACCTCCTTGGTTAAATATATTCCCAGGTATTTTATGGTTTTTTTTTGTGGCAATTGTAATTGGATTACATTCTTGATTTACCTCTCAGCTTGAACATTACCGGTATGTAGAAATCTGACTGATTTTTATACATTCATTTTTTCATCGTGAAACTTTGCTGAAGTTGTTTATCAGCTCCAGGAGCCTTTTGGTGGAGTCTTTAGGGTTTTTTAGACATAGAATCATATTGTCAGCAAAGAGGGAGACATTGACTTCTTCTCTTTTTATTTGGATGTGTTTTATTTCTTTTTCTCTTGCCTGATTGCTCTGGCTAGGACTTCCAGTCTGTGTAATTAAAAAAAATTGACATTTATTTTTGTTTCTGTTAAAAGAATTTTAGGATGACAATAAAATTGTTTAAGAAGCCAATATTAAATAAAATATTCACAACATAAACTAAAAATCAAATTATAGCATTCAAACCAAAATGAAATTTGTTCTTTGAGTTGGGATTTAAAAGACACTTGAAATGAAACAAACCAGCACACTTGAAAGATTAGAGAACTCCACAGAACAAGATTTCCAAACAAATTAAACATATATCAAGTCAGTAGTTGCTATAGATGGAATGCTTGTATCCTCCCAAAATTTATACATTGAGACCTAATTTCCAATGTAATGGTATTTGGAGGTTAGATCTCTGAGAGATGATTAGGTCATTATGGTGGAGCCTTTGTGAATGGGATTAGTGCCCCTCTAAAAGAAACCCCAGAGAGCTCTTCTTCCTCTTTTGCCACATAAGGACACAGTGAGAAGATGCAGTCTCTAAATCAGGAAGTGGGCCCTCACCAGACACAGAATCTACTAGTGCGTTGATCTTGAACTTCCCAGCTTCCAAAACCATGAGAAATAGATGTTGTGTCTGAGCCACCCAGTCTGATGCTTTGTTACAACAGCCTGAACAGACTAAGATACTAGTATTATGCTTAGGCAAGGCATGCAGTGTGCACACATATATTGCAAAACAACACAGTTATTGTTGTCAGATGTCATTATAGTCAGACATAGTGTTACTGATTCATTACGTCATCTTATCATACTTTCTATGGAAAAGCTAAAATAATTCTAAGGTAATTTTAATAAATTTTATGTGGAGATGCAAATTAGTAAGAGCTGTATCCTTTTAAAATTCATTTCCTTCTAAAAAGTTACAGTGTCAAATTAGATTATTAAAGGAAAATATTAATTGAAAAACCTCCCATGATAATATTAGCAAATTAACTCTAATGTGTATATGTGTATTTATAGCTTTTTAAAAAAAAAAAGATTCTCTCTCTGCTGCCCAGATTAGAGTGCAGTGGTGTGAAGTAGTAGGTGACTGCAGTCTCAAACTTCTGGGCTCAAGGAATCCTCCTGCCTCAGCCTCCTGAGTATCTGGGACTATAGGCACACATCACTACACCTAGCATATTTATTTATTTATTACAGATGGAGTCTTGTTATGTTGCCTAGACTAGTCTCAAACTCCTGGCCTCAAGTGATTCCCACACCTCAGCCTCCTGAGTAGCTGGGATTACAGGCACGTATTACCACACCTGGCCAGTTTATTTATTTATTTATAGAGATGATATCTTGCTTTGTTGCCCAGGCTGGCCTCAAACTCCTGGCCTCAAGTGTTCCTCCTGCCTCAGCCTCCTGAGTAGCTGACACTACAGGTTTGCAACAGTATGCCTGAACAATTGTATTTTTTATTTTTATTTTTGTGGAGATGTGGTCTTGCTATACCGCTCAGGCTGGTCTTAAACTGCTGACCTCAAGCAATTCTCCTGTCTTGGCCTCCCAAAGCGCTATGATTACAGGTGTAAGTCACCACACCCAACCTATGTCTATATCTGTAGATACAGATACACACACAATTCCTGCTTGAATATATAGCAATATATATGTGCTTCCACATTCTTTATGTCCACGTGTTTTTTTTTTTCCCTCCAGGACGAATCTGTGATGATGAATAAAAAAGTTATTTTTATTCTGGTGTAGATAAACTGCTTCTATTGCTTTCAGGCTGCTATAACCTGGGCCATCTTGTTTAGGTAGACTGTACAGTCAATTCTTTAGAATCCAAAAGAGGAGTCATTAATTCTTGCTGGAAGATAAGGGCTAAGCTGTTAACTTCTGGCATATGGAGTAAGATCCTGACTCAGGAACAAGAACATCACACTTGGAGTCATGAGCCTTCATTTGGAGTTGCAATTCTGTTATTACCTCAATATGTGAAACCCACACTTCCCCATACTTTACTAACTTTTGACCATAAAATTGAGTCGCATCAATGGTCAAATTTTATGTCTCCTCACCTGTGTAAAACGGACCTCTGTAACCTAAAATAGATCTTTCCCTTAAGGACGTCTCATGTACACTGGGCAGTAGTCAACTGGTGTTCGGGGACTACATCACTGAGGAGATTTCCATGGATGCAGTAATGTTTTCCTTCAGTATTTGGGAAGAATGTGTTTGTGTATGTATGTTGGGGTCAGATTATAAAGACTCCTATTTTCATCGCAGAGATCACTAAGCACAAGCAAATGTTTTTCAGGAGAGGGTTACATGATTAGGAAAACGTGGGAGGGACAAATGATTAAGTGGGGAGTACACAGTGAAGGGAGGTAGAGATGGCTCCAGTGTGGGTGGTCCACGTGAAAAAGATGGGAAAGCAGACTCATTCTTTCTGAGCCTGTAACTAGCCCTGGAAAGTATATGCTATCATGGGAGGCAGCATATGTGCTCACATGTGTTCCTTGTGTTGTGGCCCCATGTGGTGACTTGTAGCGTTTTTTCAAAGTCAGACCATGGTTGTAACTTAAGGTAGAGGGTTTGTGCTTTTTCCACCTTTCAATCAGAGATTTAAACATTCCTTTTGAAGAACTTACAATACCAGGATTCCTCCAGCAGTGGGGGTATAAAATATTGTTTAATATTTCAGGACCTAACTGCGTGCAGTGACAAAGGTCATATGGTATTGCTTCAGGTTATATTATTTATGCTAATGCTTATATTCATGATAGTAAAGTCCCACAGGAAGATATTATTTTTAGGATCATTAAGAAAAGCAGCTATAGCAGTTCAGTGTACAAGTCTTAACCTGTCTTTCATTGAATTTATTCCTAAGTAATTTATTATTTTTGATGCTACTGTTGTCTTAATTTTATTTTCAAATTATTCATGGCTAGTGTTTAGAAATACAACTGAGCTTTATCTATTGATCTTGTGTTTTGCAATCTTGTTTACTGCCTCTAATAATTCTTTTGTATGAATTTCTTAGAAACTTTTTATGTACAAGATTACATCATCTCAAAATATAGTTTCACTTTTTCTTTCAATCCGGATGCCTTTTACTTAATTTCTTGCCTAACTGACCCAGCTAGAATCTCCAGCACAATGTTGAATGAAGTGGCATAAGTAGAGATCCGTGTCTTGTTCCAGATCAATCTTTCAGCATTAAATATGATGTTTGTGATTGGCTTTTTAAATAGATGCCCTTTTGTTAAAAGGAGGAATGTTTGAGGACATTTGAATAAACTTTTGAAAAAGCCGTTAGACACAGAGCTTACTCCCCTCTAAGTGAGTGCTACCTTTTCACCCTGGCAGAAGATTGGAGGTTTATCTTCTGAAGAGAGCAAAAGAGAAAGTCTCTTTTCTGGAATATCAGTCACAGTCCAGGGCAGGGACATCATAAGTACAGGTTTGTCACTGAATGTGGAGATCTCCAGCCTTCTTTCCCACATAGCCCCCAGTGTGGGCTTTAGGTTTATATTTTCCAGCTGGGACATTATAAGAGCCTTATCTAGAAATTTTGACCAGCTCCAAAGAAAAGACATTAGATGCTGAGATCCAGGTTTATTTCCCCCAAATCTCAGTCCTACTATACTCCTTGAAGCTCCATAGAATTCACAGTGACTTTGGACTTCTCAAGAGAATGCTGGATATTAGAATCCAATGGAACATAGCTTTACAAAATTCTGGGAGAAAACATTTCTACCCTGGAAGTCTAAACTCGGTCAAATTATCAAGCAGGCATAAGAATAGAATAAAAACTTTGTAAGAGGTAAGGTCTAAAATATTTTGTCTTTCATGCACACTTTCTCAGGAAGCTACTGAAAGATGTATCTAATGAAAATGAGGGAGTAAATCAAGAGAGAGGTAATATATGAAGGGAATCCCAGAATGATGCTGAAGGGAAAACCTAAGGCAACAACAGGCCCAGAGAGCAGCCAGCTCAGACTGCAGCTGGCCAGAAGGCTGGGGACTGGGTTTTTTAAGAAGATGAGCATGAAAATATATAGAGAGGGAACAGGTGGGGGTCAGAGTTTGGGGACAATCAGTCACAGCTAAACAGGGAAACTAAGAAAAGGAAGCAGTAAAGCAGTTATTTTTTTCATGAGAAACAAATTGTTATTCAGGAAAGGAAAAGGCATATTACTTTAGGCTACTCAGCTCTCAGTAGTACTTATGCCATTATGAAGTTAACACCAAATACTGATATAACCAAAATTACACATTTCTGTATTGGACAGATGGGAAATGTGCATGTGTGTGGTTAGAAAAAGAGGCAATTGTGTGAAAGAGAGCTAAATCTTCATCTCCAAGTATGGAAAACCCATAATAATGATAAAAAGAGAGCCTCAAATATTTCTAAAAAGGGAAATATTAAAATACTCAGCTCAGTATTTTGTAGTGGTCAAGTGAGGGTAGCAGACCAAGGGGCTATTTTTTTTTTTTAATATAAAACACACATATTCACCCCCCCTCCCAAAAAAAAAAAAAAAAAAACCAAACTCATGGAACTATTTGACTATTTTGTTTAACTTTTATTTTAGGTTTAGGGGTTCTTGTGCAGGTTTGTTATATAGGTAAACTTGTGTCACAAGGGTTTGTTGTACCGATTGTCACCCAGGTACTAAGCCTAGTACCCAGTAGTTAGTTTTTCTGTTCCGCTCCCTTCTCTCACCCTTCAGCCTCAAGGAGGCCCCAGTATCTGTTGTTCTCCTCTTTGTGTCTAGGTCAGCTCTCATCATTCAACTCCCACTTATAAGTGAGAGCATGTGGTATTTGGTTTTCTGTTCCTACCTTAGTTTGTTAAGGATGCTGGTTTCCAGTTCCATTCATGTTCCTTCAAAAGACACGATCTCATTCTTTTCCATGCCTGCATAGTATTCCGTGGTATATATACCACATTTTCTCTCTCTAGTGTACAACTGATGGACATTTAGGTAGATTCCAAGTCTTTGCTATTACAAACAGTGCTGCAGTGAACATAAATGTGCATATATATATATATTTTAATTGCATTTTAGGTTTTGGGGTACATGTGAAGAACATGCAAGATTGTTGCATAGGTACACACGTGGCAGTGTGATTTGCTGCCTTCCTCCCCATCACCTACATCTGGCATTTCTCCCCATGCTATCCCCCCCAACTCCCCACCCCCCCACTGTCCCTCCCCTATTTCCCCCCAACAGACCCAGTGTGTAGTGCTCCCCTCCCTGTGTCCACGTGTTCTCATTGTTCAACATACGCCTATGAGTGAGAACATGCGGTGTATGATTTTCTGCTTGTTTTAGTTTACTGAGAATGATGGTTTCCAGGTTCATCCATGTCCCTACAAAGGACACGAACTCATCATTTTTGAGGGCTGTGTAATATTCCATGGTGTATATGTGTCACATTTTCCCTGTCCAGCCGATCAAAAAGATTTATATTCCTTTGGGTATATACCCAGTAACGGAATTGCTGAGTCAGATGATGGTTCTGTTTTTGAGGAATCACCACACTGCTTTCCACAGTGGTTGAACTAATTTACACTCCCACAAACAATGTATATGCATTCCGTCTTCTCTGCAAACTTATCAGCATCTGTTATTTTTATACTTTTTAATAATAGCTATTATGACTGGTGTGAGATGGTATCTCATTGTGATTTAAATGTGCATTTCTCTAATGATCAGTAATACTGAGCTTTTTTTTCATATGCTTGTGGGCTGCATATATGTCTTCTTTTGCAGAGTGTTCATGTTCTTTGCCTACTTTTTAATGGTGTTTTTTTTCTTAAGTTCCTTATAGATGCTGAATATTAGACTTTTGTCAGATGCATAGTTTGAAATATTTTCTCCTATTCTGTAGATTGTCTTTTTACTCTGCTGATAGTCTCTTGCTATGCAGAAGCTCTTAAGTTTAATTAGATCTCATTTGTCAGTTTTTGCTTTTGTTGTGATTGCTTTTGGCATTTTTGTCAGGAAATCTTTCCTTGTTCCTATGTCCAGAAAGGTATTACTTAGGATGTCTTGCAGGATTTTTTTAGTTTTGGGTTTTACATTTAAGTCTTTAATCCATCTTGAGTTGATGTTTGTATATCATACAAGGAAGGGGTCCAGTTTCACTCTTCTGCATATGGTTAGCCAGTTATTCCAATACCTTTTATTGATTAGGGAGTCCTTTCTGTATTGCTTGTTTTTTTGTCAGCTTTGTTGGATATCAGATGGTTGTAGGTGTGTGGCATTATTTCTGGGCTCTCTATTTTGTCCCATTGGTCTGTGTGTCTGTTTTTGTACCAGTAAATACCATGCTGTTTTGGTGACTGTAGTCCTGTAAGTGTAGTTAGAAACTGGGTCTTAGTGCTTTTTGCTTAGGATTGCCTTGGTTATTTTGGCTCTTGTTTGGTTTCAGATAAATTTTAAAATATTTTTTTCTAGTTCTGTGAAGAACATCATTGGCAGTTTCATAGAAATAGCATTAAATATTTATAGAAATATTTCATAGAAAAAGCATTAAATCTGTAAATTGCTTTGGGCACTGTGGCCATTTTAATGATTGATTCTTCCTGTTCATGAGCATGAAATGTTTTTCGATTTGTGTCGTCTCTGATTTCTTTGAGCTGTATTTAGTAATTTTTACTGTAGCAAACTTTCACCTCCCAGGTTAGCTGTATTCCTAGGTATTTTGTTCTTTTTGTGACAATTGTGAACGGGATTGGGTTACTGATTGGCTTTTGGCTTGGCTGTTGTTGATGTATAAGAATGCTAGTGATTTTTTCCACATGATTTTGTATCCTGAAACTTTGCTGAAGTTATCAGCTGAAGGAGCTTTTGGGCAGAGAATATGAGATTTTCTAGATATAAAATCATGTCTGCAAACTGGGATTGTTTGACTTCCTCTCTTCCTATTTGGATGCCCTTTATTTATTTTGTCTGATTGCTTTGGTCAAGACTTCCAATACCATGTTGAATCAAAGTTGTGAGAGAGGGCATGCTTATCTTGTTCCAGTTTACAGGGGGAATGCTTCCAGCTTTTGCCCCTTCAGTATGATGATGGCTGTGGCTTTGTCATGGATGGTTCTTATTATTTTGAGATATGTTCCTTTAATACCTAGTTTATTTAGAGTTTTTAACATGAAGGAATCTTAATTTTATTGAAAGCCTTTTCTGAATCTATTGTGATAATCATGTAATTTTTGTCTTTAGTTCTGTTTATGTAATGAGTCACATTGATTAATTTGCATATGTTGAACCAACCTTATATCCTGGCGATAAAGCCTACCTGATTGTCATGGATTCGCTTTTTGATGTGCTGCTAGATTCAGTTTGTAAGCATTTTGTTGAGGATTTTTACATCAATGTTCATCAAGAATATTGGCCTGAAGTTTTCTTTTTTGTTGTGTTTCTGCCAGATTTTCTTTTCTTTTTATTATTATTTTTTAATATAGAGACAGTATCTTCTCTCTGTATGTTGCCCAGGCTTGTCTCAAACTGCTGGGCTCATGGCATCCTCCTGCCTCAGCCTCCCAAAGTGCTAGGATTACAGGTATAAGCAACCACACCTGGTCACTGCCGATTTTCATATCTGGATGATGCTGGCCTCGCATAATGAGTTGGGGAGGAGTTCCTCTTTCTCAATTTTTTGTAATAGTTTCAGTAGGAATGGTACCAGCTCTTTGTACATCTGGTATAATTCAGCTGTGAATCTGTCTGGTGCTGGGCTTTTTTTTGGTTGGTAGGCTATTGATTACTGATTCAACTTTGGAGCTCATTATTGTTCTGTTCAGGGAATCAATTTCTTCCTGTGTGAGTCTTGGGAGGGCATATGTGCCCAAGAATTTATCCATCTTTTCAAAGTTTTCTAGTTTTGTGTGTATAGAGATGTTCATAGTAGTCTCTGGTTAGTTGTATTTCTGTGGGGCAGTGGTAACATCCCCTTTGTCATTTTTCACTGGGTTTATTTGGATTATCTTTTCTTCTTTGTCAGTCTAGCTAGTGGCCTATCTATCTATCTATATAGATATTTTTTTCAAAAAAACCAATTCCTGGATTTCTTGATCTTTTGAATGGGTTTTCATGACTCATTCTTCTTCAGTTAAAGTCTAATTTTGGTTATTTTTTTGTCTTCTGCTAGCTTTGGGATTGGCTTGCTCCTGGCTCTCTAATGTTTTTAGTTTAGATGTTAGGTTGTTAATTTGACATCTTTCTAACTTGTTGATGTGAGCATTTACTGCTATAAATTTCCCTCTTAACACCGCCTTAGCTGTGTCCCAGAGATTCTGGTATTTTGCATCTTTGTTTTCATTAGTTCCAAGAACTTCTTGATTTCTGTCTTAATTTCATTATTTAGGCAAAAGTCATTAAAAAGCAGGTTTATTTTCCATTTAATTGCAATTGCATGGTTTTGAGCAATTATTTTAAGTCTAGATTTCTATTTTTATTGCGTTGTGGTCTGAGAAAGTGTTTGATGTGATTTTGATTCATTTCCATTTGCTGAGGATTGTTTTATGTTCAATTGTGTGATTGATGTTAGAGTATGTGCCACATGGTGATAGGAAGAATGTATGTTTTGTTGTTTTTGGGTACAGAGTTCTGTAGAGGTCTATCAGATCCATTTGGTCCAATGTTGAGTTCAGGTTCTGAATATCTTTGTTAATTTTCTGCTCAACAACTTTCCTAATACTGTTAGTAGAGTTTTGAAGTCTTCCACTGTTATTGTGTGGGGGGAGTTGAAGTTTCTTTGTAAGCCTCTATGAACTTGCTTTATAAATATGGGTACTCCTGTGTTGGGTGAATATTTATTTTAATTTATTTTTATTTCAATAGTGTCAGGGGGTACAGGTGGTTTTTGGTCACATGGATAAGTTCTTTAGTGTAGATTTCTGGGATTTTGGTGCACTTATCACCTGAGCAGTGTATACTGAACTCAATGAGCAGTCTTTTATCCTTCATCTCCTCCCACCCTTCCCTAAGTCCCCAAAGTCCATTATAACATTCTAATGCCTTTGCATCCTTTTAGCTTAGCTCCCACTTATAAGTGAAAACATAACAATATTTGGTTTTCCATTTCTTTTTTTTGTAACATTTTTTAAGAGTTAATTTTCTCTTTCTCTCTCTCTCTCTTTCTTATATATATTTTTATTATACTTTAAATTCTGGGTTACACGGGCAGATCTTGCAGGATTGTTACATAGGCATACATGCCATGGTGGTTTGTTGCCTCCATCCCCCCGCCACCTCCATTAGGTATTTCTCCCAGTGTTTTCCCTCCCCAATCTCCACACCCCCCACTATTCCTCCTCTAGCCCCACACCCCCCAACAGGGGATGATGTTTCCCTCCCTGTGTCTTTGTGTTCTCATTGTCCAACACCCACCTATGAGTAAGAACACATGGTGTTTAGTTTTCTGTTCCTGTGTCAGTTTGCTGAGAATGATGATTTCCAGATTCATCCATGTCCCTGCAAAGGATATGAACTCATCCTTTTTTATGGCTGCATAATATTCTATATTGTATATGTGTCACATTTTCTTTATCCAGTCTATCATTGATGGGCATTTGGGTTGGTTCCATGTCTCTGCTATTGTAAACAGTGCTGCAATGAACATACATGTGCATGTGTCTTTACAATAGAATGACTTATAATCCTTTGGGCATATACCTAGCAATGGGATTGCTGGACCAAATGGTATTTCTATTTCTAGATCCTTGAGGAATCACCACACTGTCTTCCACAATGGTTGAACTAATTTATACTCCCACCAACAGTGTAAAAGTGTTCCTATTTCTCCATATCCTCTCCAGCATCTGTTGTCTCTAGGTTTTTTAATGATCACCATTATAACTGGCATGAGATGGTATCTTAATGTGGTTTTGATTTGCATTTCTCTAATGACAAGTGATGATGAGCATTTTTTCATATGTTTGTTGGCTTCACGAATGTCTTCTTTTGAAAAGGGTCTGTTCATATCCTTTGCCCACTTTTTGATGGGATTGCTTGTTTTTTTCTTGTTTATTTGTTTTAGTTCTTTGTAGATTCTGGATATTAGCCCTTTGTCAGATGGGTAGCTTGCAAAATTTTTTCCCATTGTGTTGGTTGCTGGTTCACTCCAATGATTGTTTCTTTTGCTGTGCAGAAGCTCTTAAGTTTAATTAGATCCCATTTGTCTATTTTGGCTTTTGTTGTCATGCTTTTGGTGTTTTAGTCATGAAGTCCTTGCCCTTGCCTATGTGCTGAATGGTATTGCCTAGGTTTTCTTCAAGAGTTTTTATGGTGTTAGGTCTTATATTTAAATCTTTAATCCATCTGGATTTAATTTTTGTGTAAGGTGTAAGGAAGGGGCCCACTTTCAGCTTTCTGCACAAGGCTAGCCAGTTTTACCAACACCATTTAAAAACAGGGTATCCTTTCCCCATTGCTTGTTTTTGTCAGGTTTGTCAAAGATCAGATGGTTGTAGATGTTTGGCATTGCTTCCGAGGCCTCTGTTCTATTTCATTGGTTTATATCTATGTTTTGGTACCAGTATCATGCTGTTTTGAATACTGTAGCCTTGTAGTATAGTTTGAAGTCAGGTAGCATGATGCCTCCAGCTTTGTTCTTTTTGCTTAGGATTGCCTTGGCTATGCGGGCTCTTTTTTGTTCCATATGAAGTTTAAGATTTTTTTTTTCCAGTTCTATGAAGAAGGTTTATGGTAGCTTGATGTGGATAGCATTAAATCTATAAATTACTTTGGGTAGTATGGCCATTTTCACGATATTGATTCTTCCTAACCATGAGCATGGAATGTTTATCCATTTGTTTGTGTCCTCTTTTATTTTGTTGAGCAGTGGTTTGTAGTTCTTGAAGAGGTCCTTTACATCTTTTGTTAGTTGTATTCCTAGGTAGTTTATTCTCTTTGTGGCAATTGTGAATGTGAGTTCACTCATGATTTGGCTCTCTTTAAGTCTGTTATTGGTGTATAGGAATGCTTGTGATTTCTGGACATTGATTTTGTATCCTGAGACTTTGCTGAAATTGCTTATCTTAAGGAGATTTTGGGCTGAGATGATGGGGTCTTCTAAATATACAATCATGTTGTCTGCAAATAGAGACAATTTGATTTCCTCTTTTCCTAATTCAATACCTTTATTTCTTTTTCTTGCCTGATTGCTCTGGCTAAAACTTCCAATACTATGTTAAATAGGAATGGTGAGAGGTGGCACCCTTTTTTGATGCCAGTTTTCAAATGGAATGCTTCCAGTTTTTTTGCTCATTCAGTATGATATTGGCTGTGGGTTGGTCATAAATAGCTTTTATTGTTTTGAGACATATTCAATTGATACCTAGTTTATTGATAGTTTTTAGCATAAAGGGTGGTTGAATTTTTTCAAAGGCCTTTTCTGCATTTATTGAGATAATCACGTGGTTTTTGTCTTTGGTTCTGTTTATGTGATGGATTATATTTATATATTTGTGTATGTTGAACCAGCTTTGCATCCCCAGGATGAAGCCTACTTGATTGCGATGGATAAGCTTTTGATGTGCTGTTGCATTCGTTTTGCCAATATTTCATTGAAGATTTTTGCATCAATGTTCATCATGGATATTGGCCTGTAATTTTCTTTTTTGGTTGTATCTCTGCCAGGTTTTGTATCAGGATGATGTTGTTCTCATAAAACGAGTTAGGGAGGATTCCCTCTTTTTGTATTGTTTGGAATAGTTTAAGAAGGATTGGTACCAGCTCCTCTTTGTACTTCTGGTAGAATTCAACTGTGAACCCATCTGGACCTGGTCTTTTTTTGGTTGGTAGGCCATTAATTGCCGCCTCGACTTCAGACCTTGTTATTGGTCTATTTAGGGATTCAACTTCTTTCTGGTTTAGACTTGGGAGGATGTAAATGTCCAGGAATTTATCCATTTCTTCTAGATTTACTGGTTTATGTACATAGAGTTGTTTGTAGTCATTTCTGATGGTGGTTTGTATTTCTGTGGAATTGGTGTTGATATCCCATTTATCATTTTTTATTGCATCTATTTGATTTTTCTCTTTTTTCTTTTTTATTAGTCTGGCTAGCAGTCTATCTATTTTGTTGATCTTTTCAAAAAACCAGCTTTTGGATTGATTGATTTTTTTAAGGGATTTTTCTGTCTCTGTCTCCTTCAGTTCTTCTCTGATCTTAGTTATTTCTTGTCTTCTGCTAGCTTTTGAATTTGTTTGATCTTGTTCCTCTAGTTTTTTTTAACTGTGATGATAAGGTGTCAATTTTAGATATTTTCTCACTTCTCATGTGGGCATTTAATGCTGTAAATTTCCCTCTAGACACTACTTTAAATGTATCCCAGAGACTCTGGTACATTATTTCTTTGTTTTCTTTGGTTTTGAAGAACATCTTTATTTCTGCCTTCATTTCATTATTTCTTGAGTAGTCATTCAGGAATGGGTTGTTCAGTTTCCATGTAGTTGTGCAGTTTTGAGTGAGTTTCTTAATCCTGAGTTCTAATTTGATTGCACTGTGGTCTGAGAGACTGTTATGATTTCCGTTTTCTTGTGTTTGCTGAGGAGTGATTTACTTCCAATTATGTGGGCAACTTTAGAGTGTGATGTGGTGCTGAGAAGAATGTATATTCTGTGGATTTGAGGTGGAGAGTTCTGTAGATGTCTATTAGATATGCTTGGCCCAGATCTGCATTCAAGTCCTACATATCCTTGTTAATTTTCTGTCTCGTTGATCTGTCTAATATTGACAGTGGAGTGTTAAAGTCTCCCACTATTATTGTGTGGGAGTCTAAGTCTTTTTGTAGGTCATTAAGAACTTGCTTTATGTATCTAGGTGTTCCTGTATTGGGTGCATAGATTTTTAGGATAGTTAGCTCTTCCTGTTGCATTGATCCTTTTACCATTATGTTATGCCATTCTTTGTTTCTTTTGATCTTTGTTGGTTTAAAGTCCATTTTGTCAGAGACTAGGATTGCAATGCCTGCTTTTTTTTTTTTTTTTTTTTTTTTT
>NW_022436992.1:9812126-9872902 GCF_009761245.1 Sapajus apella | reverse complement strand
TGTCCAGGAATTTATCCATTTCTTCTAGATTTACTGGTTTATGTACATAGAGTTGTTTGTAGTCATTTCTGATGGTGGTTTGTATTTCTGTGGAATTGGTGTTGATATCCCATTTATCATTTTTTATTGCATCTATTTGATTTTTCTCTTTTTTCTTTTTTATTAGTCTGGCTAGCAGTCTATCTATTTTGTTGATCTTTTCAAAAAGCCAGCTTTTGGATTGATTGATTTTTTTAAGGGATTTTTCTGTCTCTGTCTCCTTCAGTTCTTCTCTGATCTTAGTTATTTCTTGTCTTCTGCTAGCTTTTGAATTTGTTTGATCTTGTTCCTCTAGTTTTTTTTAACTGTGATGATAAGGTGTCAATTTTAGATATTTCTTCACTTCTCATGTGGGCATTTAATGCTGTAAATTTCCCTCTAGACACTACTTTAAATGTATCCCAGAGACTCTGGTACATTATTTCTTTGTTTTCTTTGGTTTTGAAGAACATCTTTATTTCTGCCTTCATTTCATTATTTCTTGAGTAGTCATTCAGGAATGGGTTGTTCAGTTTCCATGTAGTTGTGCAGTTTTGAGTGAGTTTCTTAATCCTGAGTTCTAATTTGATTGCACTGTGGTCTGAGAGACTGTTATGATTTCCGTTTTCTTGTGTTTGCTGAGGAGTGATTTACTTCCAATTATGTGGGCAACTTTAGAGTGTGATGTGGTGCTGAGAAGAATGTATATTCTGTGGATTTGAGGTGGAGAGTTCTGTAGATGTCTATTAGGTATGCTTGGCCCAGATCTGCATTCAAGTCCTACATATCCTTGTTAATTTTCTGTCTTGTTGATCTGTCTAATATTGACAGTGGAGTGTTAAAGTCTCCCACTATTATTGTGTGGGAGTCTAAGTCTTTTTGTAGGTCATTAAGAACTTGCTTTATGTATCTAGGTGTTCCTGTATTGGGTGCATAGATTTTTAGGATAGTTAGCTCTTCCTGTTGCATTGATCCTTTTACCATTATGTTATGCCATTCTTTGTTTCTTTTGATCTTTGTTGGTTTAAAGTCCATTTTGTCAGAGACTAGGATTGCAATGCCTGCTTTTTTTTTTTTTTTTTTTTTTTTTTGCTCTCCATTTGCTTCGTAAATCTTCTTCCATCTATTTAGTCTACGTGTGTCTTTGCACATGAGATGGGTCTCATGAATGCAGCATACTGGTGGGACTTGATTTTTTATCCAACTTGCCAGTCTATGTCTTTTGACTGGGGTATTTAGCCTATTTATATTTAAGGTTAATATTGTTATGTGTGAATTTGATCCTGCCATTTTAATACTAGCTGGTTGTTTTGCCCATTAGTTGATGCAGTTTCCTCATTGTGTCGATGGTTGTTACCATTTGGTATGTTTTTGCAGTGGCTGGTACTGGTTGTTCCTTTCCAGTGCTTCCTTCAGGAGCTATTGCAAGGCAGGCCTGGTGGTAACGAAATCTCTCAGCAATTACTTGTCTGTAAAGGAGTTTATTTCTCCTTCACACGTGAAGCTTAGTTTGGCTGGATATGAAATTCTGGGTTGAAAGTTTTTTTCTTTAAGGATGGTGATCATTGGCCCCCACTCTCTTCTGGCTTATAGTGTTTCTTCTGAGAGATCTGCTGTGAGTCTGATGGGCTTCCCTTTGTGGGTAACCCGACCTTTCTCTCTGGCTGCCCTTAGCATTTTTTCCTTCATTTCAACCCTGGTGAATCTGACAATTATGTGCCTTGGGGTTGCTCTTCTTGAGGAATATCTTTGTGGTGTTCTCTGTATTTCCTGGATTTTAATGTTGGCCTGCTTGCTAAGTGGGGATATTCTCCTGGATAATATCCTGAAGAGTGCTTTCCAGTTTGGATTCATTCTCTCCATCACATTCAGGTACACCTATCAAACATAGATTAGGTCTTTTCACATAATCGCATATTTCTTGGAGGCTTTGTTCATTTCTTTTTACTGTCTTTTCTCTAATCTTGCCTTCTCATTTTATTTCATTGAGTCGATATGCAATATCTGATATCCTTTCTTCTGCTTGATTGATTCAGCTATTGAAACTTGTGTATACTTTGTGAAGTTCTTGTGCTGTGTTTTTTAGCTCCATCAAGTCATGTATGTTCTTCTCTAAGCTGTTTATTCTAGTTAGCATCTCATCTAACCTTTTCTCAAGGTTCTTAGTTTCTTTGCATTGGGTTAGAACATGTTCCTTTAGCTCAGAGAAGTTTGTTATTACCCACCATCTGAAGCCTGCTTCTGTCAGTCAAATTCATTATCCAGTTTTGTTCCCTTGCTGGTGAGGAGTTGTGATCCCTTGAGGGAGGAGAGGCATTCTGGCTTTTGGTGATTTCATCCCTTTTGCACTGGTTTATTCCCATCTTTGTGAATTTATCTACCTGTGGTCTTTGAAGTTGATGACTTTCAGATGGGGTCCCTGAGTGGACATCCTTTCTGTTGATGTTGAAGCTATTTCTTTCTGTTTTTTAGTTTTCCTTCTAAAAGGCCCCTCTGCTGCAGGACTGCTGGAGGTCCACTCCAGACCCTGCTTGTCTGGGAATCACCTGTGGGGGCTGCAGAACAGCAAGGATTGCTGCCTGTTTTTTTTTCCTTCCTTCCTTCCTTCCTTCCCTCCTTCCTTCCTTCCTTCCTTCCTTCCTTCCCTCCCTCCCTCCCTCCCTCCCTCCCTCCCTCCCTCCTTTCTCTCACCCCCTCCCTTCCTCCCTCCCTCTATTCCTTCCTTCCTTCCTTTATATTTATTTTCCATCAATCTTATTTCCATGTTGCTTAACAGCCTGCACAAGAACAGTTTAAGAACATTCAGTGGTTGCTCCTACCCATTCAGTGGCCTGAGCAGTGGGAGCTGCAGACCAGTCTTTTGTGGCAGGCAGAACACTCCAGTCTTCAGTAGGGGACTGCTGGATAGGAACAGAGGGCACCTGCTTGCCTTCAGACCAGTTTGCAACCTCAGGCTGAGTAGCAGTGAACTCAGGAGGTGGAGCAGTCCATTCGCCCTGAAATTCCTCCTTGATTACAGCCTTTTCAGCAGTAGCCTGCTGTTCTTTTTCAATCTCTTCAGGGTTTCTGTAGAAGCAGAGATCAGGCATGACCTCCCACGGGTGTTCATAGGAAATGGTGCCATGCATGCGCAGAACTTCCTGAGCTGGCATCCACCACATCAAACCCGCTGAGTGAGCTCCCTTGTTGTTGAATGTGATGGCAATGTCCACATAGTGCAGAGGAGAATCTGTGTTACACAGAGCAATGGTAGGTAGGTTAACATAAGATGCCTCCATAAGAGGCTGGTGGTCAGCCCTGGGGTCAGTAACCACAAGCAGCTTTGGCTTCCAGAAGGCTGCCTGGATCTGGTTAGTGAAGGTTCCAGGAGTGAAGTGGCCAGCAATTGGAGTGGCTCCAGTGGCAGTAGCAAACGTCAGCATGGCCCTCTGGCCAGTATTACTGGAGGATATAACACTGACATCAGCAGGGTTTTCAATGGCAACAATGGCACAAGCTGCCAGGAGAAGCTTCTCCCAGGTCCTCTTCAGATTTATGATGTAGATGCCATCACTTTTCCTTTTATAAATGTACTGTTCCATCTGGAAGTCAAGGTTAGTGCCACCTAAATTGGTTCCTGCTGCAAGAAACTTAAGGACATCCTCCTCCTTCATTTGCAGGACATCAAGGGCTCCAGAAATTGTGAAAGTTTCCCTTTAAGTTAAGACGGGAAACCAGAACAATGCCATACGGACCCCTTGGCAGGTAGCGCAGAAAGGTGCTCCCTGTTCTTTCCTCTGGTAGCTTTGTCCCTGAAGGATACCCACCAGCTATCAGCCAGAGCTCTCCTGTATGAGGTGTTTTTTTGGATATATGGGGGTCAGGGAGCCACTTGAGGAGGCAGTCTGTCCCTTATCAGAGCTCAAGTGCTGTGATGGGAGCTCCATTGCTCCCTTTAGGGCTGCTGGGCAGGGACGTTTAAGTCTGCTGCAGTGGAACTCACAACCACCCCTTTTCCCAGGTGCTCTGTCCTGGGGTTTTATTTATAAGTCCCTGAGATGCTGCTGCCTTTTTTCAGATGCCATGCCCAGCAAGGAGGGAGTCTAGTTACAGTCTGTCTGCAGAGACACTGCTGAGCTGCCACGGGCTCTGTCCAGCTGCTGTGTAAACTTCTTGCACTTTTGTTTACACAGGTAAGGTTAGGACTGCCTTGGCAATGGTGAACGCCCTTCCCGGCACTGAACTTTACCATCCTGGGTTGAGCTGAAACTGCTGTGCTGGCTGCAAAACTCTCAAGCCAGAGGGTTTCAGTTTGCTAGTCTTTGTAGGGGTGGGACCCACCAAGCCAGATCACTTGGCTCCCTTCCTTCAGCTCCCCTTATTTCAGGGGAGTGGGAGGCACTGTCTCGCAGGTGTTCCAGGCACCAGCCAAAACGGCCACCCACATTTGTGCTGAAAACCCACAGCGCCAGCTGGAACAGCTGCTCAGATCTGTGCTGGAAACCTGTGGCGCTTGTCAGCCCGGCAGATATCTCCTGGTCTGTGGACTGTACAGATCGTGGGAGAAGTGCAGGATCTGAAATGGCGTGTCAGAGTGGCTGGAAAGGTCCCTGATGGCCTCCTTTGGGTAGGAGGGAGGGTCCTTCTGCCAGTTGCACTTCCTGGGTGAGGCAGCACCCCGCCCTGCCTGGTTTGCCCTCCTTGGGCTACGCTTGCTGACCAACCAGTCCCACTGAGATAAACCTGGTACCTCAGTAGGAGATGTGGAGATCACTACCTTCTGCATTGCTTTCACTGGGAACTGCACTCCAGACTGTTCCTATTTGGCCATCTTGGTTTCCCATTTCTTAGTTACTTCACTTGAATAGGGCTAAAGACCATTATTCTAAGTTGCTTCAAAATACATTATTTTGTTCATCTTTTATGGTTGAGTAGTATTGTATGGTAATGAGCACTTAGGTTGGTTTTATATCCTTGCAATTGCAAATTGTGTTGCTATACACATACACGTGCATGTGTCTTTTTAATATAATGACTTCTTTTCCTTTGGGAAGACACCAAGTAGTGGGATTGCTGGATTGAATAGTAGTTCTACATTTAGTTCTTTAAGGGATCTCCATACTGTTTTCCATAGTGATTGTACTATTACATTCCCACCGGGAGTGTAAAAGCGTTCCCTTTTTACCACATCCCTGCCAACATCTATTTTTTTTGACTTTTTGATTATGGCCATTCTTGCAGGAGTAAGGTAGTATCTCATTGTGGTTTTAATTTGCATTTCTCTGATAAATAGTAATGCTGAACATTTTTTCATATGTTTGTTGCCTTTTTATCTTCATTTGAGAATTGTCTATTCATGTCCTTTGCCCTTTTTTTAAGTTGGATTTTTTTTTTCTTGCTGATTTGTTTGAGTTATTCATGGATTCTTGCTATTAGTCCTTTGTCAGATGTGTAATTTGCAAATATTTTCTCTTACTTTGTGGACTTTCTGTTTAGTTTGCTGATTATTTCTTTTGCTGTATAGAAGCATTTTAGTTTAATTGGATCCCATTTATTTATTTTTGCTTTTGCTGTATTTGCTTTTTTGGGTCTTAATCATAAATTTTTTGCCTAAACCAGTCTCTAGAAGAGTTTTTCTGATGTTTATCTTCTAGAATTTTTATGGTTTCATGTCTTAGACTTAAGTCTTTGATTGATCTTGAGTTGATTTTTGTATAAGGTAGAGATGAGGATTCAGTTTCATTCTTCTACATGTGACTTGCCAGCTTTCCCAGTGGCATTTATTGAATAGGGTATCCTTTCCCCAATGTAGGTTTTTGTTTGCTTTGTCAAAGATTAGTTGGCTGTAAGCATTTGGCTTCATTTCTGGATTCTCTATTTTGTTCTATTGATCTACATGCCTATTTTCATACTAGTACCATGCTGTTTTGGAAACTGTAGCCTTGTAGTATAATTTGAAGTCAGGTAAGTGATACCGTCAGATTTGTTTCTTTTGCTTAGCATTGCTTTGGCTATGGGTACATATATGTTTAAGGTAATTAGGTCTTGTTGAGTTGAAGATGTTACTATTGTGTAATACTTTCTTTGGTTTGTTTTTTTATAAATCTTTGTTGGTTTAAAGTCTGTTTTGTCTGGAATTAGGATTGCAACCCCTGCTTTTATTCTGCTTTCTATTTTCTTGGTAGATTTTTCTCCATCACTTTATTTTGAGCTTGTGACCGTCACTGTGTGTGTGAGATGGTCTCTCAAAAACAGCATACTGTTGGGTCTTGCTATTTTATCCAGCTTGCCACTCTGTGCCTTTTAAGTGGGGAATTTAGCCTGTTTACATTGAAGATTAGTATTTATATATGTGAATTTGACACTGTCATTATGTTGTTAGCTGATTATTATGACGATTGGTTTGTGTGGTTGCTTTATAGTGTCACTGGTCTGTGTACCTAAGTGTGTGTGTATTGGCTGGTAATGGTTTTTTGTTTTTATATTTGGTGCTCCTTTCAAGATCTTTTGTAAGGCTGGTCTGGTAATAACAAACTCCCTTAGCATTTGCTTATCTGAAAAGAACCTTATTTCTCCCTCACTGAGGAAACTTAGGTTGGCTGGATATAAAATTTTTGATTGAAGATTTTTTTTTTTTCTAAAGAATGTTGAATATAGGCCTCCTGTCTCTGGCTTGTAGAATTTCTGCTGAAAGCTCTGCTGTTAGTCTGATAGGATTCTCTTTGTAGGTGACCTACTCTTTCTCTCCAGTTGCCTTTATTATTCTTTCTTTCATTTAAACCTTGGAAAGCCTAATGATTATGTATCTTGCCAATAATCTTCTTTTGTAGAATTTTGCAGGTGTTCTCTGTATTTCTGCATTTGATTGTTGATCTCTCTAGTTAGGTTGGGGAAGTTTTCATGGATGATATTTTGAAATACGTCTTCAGGGTTGTTCACTTTTTCCCTGTCTCTTTCAGGGATGACAATGATTCATAGATTTGGCCTTTTTATTTAATCCCTTATTTCTCAGAGGTTTTATTTCTTTTTTATTCTTTTTTTATTATTATATTTTTTTGAGATAGAGTCTTGCTTTGTCACCCAGGCTGGAGTGCAGTGGTGTAGTCTTGGCTCACTGCAACTTCTGCCTTCTAGGTTCAAGTGACTCTCCTGCCTCAGCCTCCTGAGTAGCTGGAACTACAGGTATGTGCCCCCATACCTGACTAATTTTTGTATTTTTATCAGAGATGGGATTTCACCATGTTGGCCAGGATGGTCTCAATCTCCTGACGTTATGATCCACTTGCCTTGGCCTCCCAAAGTGCTGGGATTACAGATGTGAACCATTGTGTTTGGCATTTTTTTTTTTTTGTCTGATTGTATTATTTCAGGGAATCAGTTTTCAAATTCTGAGATTATTTCCTCAGCTCAGTCTTTTCTGCTTTTTTGGAGACCAAGTCTCACTCTGTCACCCAGGTTGGAGTGCAGTGGTGTGATCTTGGCTTATTGCAATCTCTGTCTCCCAGATTCAAGTGATTCTTCTGCCTCAGCCTTTGAAGTAGCTGGGATGACAGGCATGTACCATCATGCCTGGCTAATTTATTTATTATTTTTTTTTAGTAGAGATGGGGTTTCATCATGTTGGCCAGGCTGGTCTTGAACTCCTGACCTCAGGTCATCTGCCCATCTCAGCCTCCCAAAATTCTGAGATTATAGACATGAGCCACCATGGCTGGCCAGGCTTTTATAGATATATATACATATATGTATGTGTATATATATATATATATACACACACACACACACTGGCTATTTTGTCCATCAGCTCCTGTATTATTTTATGGTGACTCTTGGTTTCCTTAGATGGATTTTGGCATTCTGAATTTCAATGATATTCATTCCTATCTATATCTGAGTTCCATTTCTGTCATTTCATCCAACTCAGCCTAGTTAAGAACACGTGTTGGAGAACTAGTGCAATCATTTGGAGGACATAAGACACTTTGGCTATTTGAGTTGCCAGAGTTCTTGCTTTGGTCCTTTCTCATCTCTGCATGTGGATGTTTCTTTCATTGCTGGAATGCCTCTGATTGAAGTCATTAGACTGGGGCAGATTGGTTGTGCTAGAGTCCCAGGTCAGGTGTCCCTGCCCAGTTAGGAGAAGTGAGGACCAGAACCTACACGGAAAACAGTCCAGCCACATTTCTGTGAGGTGGATGCTCTGGGTTGGGGATCTGGATCAGCCCCTAGTCCCATGGGCTCTCCAGAGCTGGAAGAGAGCAAAGGCAAGTTCTGTGAGACCTGTGGGACTATCCAGCTGCTACTGGCTGGATAGTCCCAGTGGGAGTAGCTGGTGATCCAGGCTGTGAGTATCTGTCCAGTGAGAAGACATGGGACTGGGGACTCATGTAAGAAACATTCAGGCCGCTTGTCCTTAGGGCTGCTGCAGTATGCTGAGGGTCCACTCCAGTTCCTAGCCATGTTGGGTTTCCCAGCAAATGAATATATCAACAGTGAAGGTGATAAAGCAGCAATATGGGAACTCTGGCTCAAACACATTGGTGAGGGTGGCTGGGGATCCCTGATGGGTGTCCCACCCAGTGAGGAGTAATGGGATTGGGGACCTGTGTGAAACAGTGGTCTGGCTGCTTTTTTTGTAGAGCATCTGTGCTGTGTTGGGGGTCCCCTCCAGCCCCCAGTCACATTGGACTCTCCAAAGCCTCGAGGTGACAATGGCTAAGGCTGCAAAACAGCAAAGATGGCAGCCTGCCCCTCCCTCTGAGAGCTCCCAGGGAGGTTTAGAACAGCTGCTCACTTGAAAACACCAACAGGGGTGGTTGTAGACTTCAGTTGGGAGATTTCAAGCAGTGAAGAGAAATGGGACCAACATGAAAAAGCAGTCTGGCTGCTGCTTCATAGAGCTGCTGTGCGGTGTGGGGGGTGGGGGTGGGGGGGAACACTCCAGTCACTTGTTGCTTTGGATTCTTCAGAGTGCTATGGCTGTGAAAAGGCAAAGATGGTGGCTGGCCTTGCCCTCTGGGAGTTTTGTCTCAGGGAGTTGTAACACTGCTACCCATGACTAGCTGGAGTTGCAGGCCAGTGGGTCTTATCCTCTGAGGTGCTAGGGAAGCAGGGCCTGCAGACAGTCCCTGCTTAGCCCCCTGGATTCAGATCCTTTCCTAGGGGTATCTACAGGGGTCTAACCTTCTGGTCAGCTGGAGTTGCAGCCGCTTTTGCCAGGAAGTCCAGGTATCTAAAGCTCTTGGGTCACCATGTGTGCCCGAGTGGCTGCTCTGCTAAGACTCCACAAAGTGGAGTGTCAGACTGAAGGCCCTCATGGAGTGGGCTCACAAAGGGATCTCCTGACTCAAGGGTTGCAAAAATCCATAGGAGAAGTGTCTGTCCCTGGGGACATTCACTCACTCACTGCTTCCCTGGGCAGGGGATGCTTACCTGGCTTTGTGTTGCTCACCTGGCTTTGTGTTGCTCTGAGCTGAGTGGTCATCCTGCCTTTCTCCATTCTCTGTGTGTTGAATTGTTTTCTTGATGAGCCCCAATGAGAATACTTTGGTGTTTCACCATTGAAGGTGCTGTATTTACTTGTCTTCTATTTTTCTTTGTGAGAGTGGCACATACTAACTTCTCCTAGTTGACCATCTTGACCAGCCCCTCCTATTTGACTCTTTAAATCATGTTTATAAGTAACTTTAATGATATTAAATATTAAATTTAGAAAAGAAGTGATCATAAACGTAGACTTTTTTATCAGATTGGAAAAGTTTAAAAACATTTACATTTTGTTCTGAAGGGCGATTAAAATTTGAACTATATAATTTTGTGCTCAGAATACCTATTTCTAGAAATTGCTCCTAAGGGTAAAGTATAACTATGTTCAGATAAATGATCAAAATGAATGATAAATAGCCATATCAGCTGCCATTTGTGAGCATTTACATATACCTTGCACTTTGTACAGTGTCTGATTTAATTTCAGTGACAACCCCATCAGGTAAATATCATTGACCCTCTTTATGGACAAGGAAACAGCCTTCCCTTGTTCTTTCTTTCCTTTTACTTCCTTCCATTCTTTCTCTTTTCTTCCTTCCCTTTCACTTCCTCTCCTCTCCACCACATTCTTTATTTTCTCTTCTTGTGTTAGGAACAACTGGTTAGGACCTCTCTTCTCTTATGAAGTATTCCACATACTTAACATGTGTGATTCAATTCAAGGAAAATAAAAGGAGATGAAAGCCTCTCTTTTGTCAACAGAATATGTTCTGTAATGTTGTTGTTGCTTTTAATAAAGACTGTAATTTGTCTCCCTGTTTTTCCTAATTGTTGAGAACTTGAAATGGAGGACAGTGGGTGAGTGTCAAACCTCCAAAAGTCCATATCAAAAGAAGTCTTAGTTAATCAAACCATGCACTAAAAGAATATTGGATACCACAAGAAGATAGGCCAGATGTGAATGTTTTATGTAATCTTAAACTAATAGATACTCCTCCTTAAAGAGTAGCTCAATGATATCAGTACTTGTAGCAGCAGCAATTTTGATCATCACTAACTCTTATGCACACCTGTAGTGCCCAGAGTTTTATTTTTTATTTTCATTTATCAAGTAAAATAACTTAAAGGACAACCGAATACCATATTTTAATCACAAAAACTAAGGATGGATCTGAAATGTCTTTCTGCTGTTAGAAAGCAAATATTATTTCAAAGTGTGAGAGACCACTAGTCAAAGACCATCAGGAACATATTTAGATTTTTTTTTATTACAAGGAAGAACACATTCCAGGCGAATCTTGTGGTGTCTGGGCAATAGGTAATTGGGAAGAGCTTATTATGAGATTTTTGCTTATGTTGACTAATTTTATGAAGAGATTGAAGAAGCAGGGACCCTCTCTGGATTGGATAATGTCAAGAAGCTAGGAGAAGTTTGGCAATTGAGTATCTAGTAATCTTTGAACAAAATGTGGAAGGAGTGAAGCTAGGCTGGGATGTCATTGGCGAGAAAGCAAAAATCACTCAGATATATTTTTCCTTTAGCTGAATTATGGCTTTGACTATGCTTGTTAGAAATTGTTTATCATAGCTTGGTAGCCAGCTAGCAGGGCTGATATTCACTTTCCCAAGGATATTCAAGGCAGTGTAAAAAGCATAAAGAAACTGACTTAAAGGGATTCTTACTGGCTAAATTGAGATAATTTAAGCATCAGAAAGAGAATAATTATGAATATGGAAGCTATGAGGTCATTAAGATACTCAAATGAAAAGTTAATGAAAGTATACAAAATGTAGCTATAATAAAAAGAAGGGTGAACATTGCGGAATATATTTAATTTTTATTGATTACCTAAACTTCTAATTAATACCTACATGCAGATATTTAACACCTACATGTTAAGAAATGTCAGCCATGCCAAAGATAAATAACATTTCTGGGAATACAACATGTTTCAAAAGTTTAAAACCTATCTGAAAGGCAGAAACATAAAAGTCTCTTGATGTAATACATAAAACTTTATTACAAAAGAAAGCTCAGTCGAATGCACCAAGACTTGGGTTTAAATCACAAAGGTTTACACAATCAGGATTCTTGGACAACCAAGATTTATCAGTTGCAAAATTCTACAGTTTGCCATTTCAGCTGGTCTGAGGTGGTATTCTTTTGCTTTTGTGATGAGTAAAACTACTTTAGCCTTAGAAACCTTGGTAATACGTAAAAATCCTAGAAAGGCAGAAGCATAAGAACGTTGATAAAATTCATCTTGATTTCAGTACCTTTGTAGCTGGTTTAAAATGAAAAGTATAATAGAGATTTAAAGCAGTCCTTATTTTTGTATTTTGTTTGATTTTTCAGAAAATATAAAATATTAGCATGAGACTTTTAATTAAATTATTTAGGACTTTTTAAAACTTTTAAGTTCAAGGGTACATGTGCAGGTTTGTTGCATAGGTAAACTTGTGTCATAGGAGTTTGCTGTACACATTATTTCATTATCCAGGTATTAAGCCTTGTACCCATTTGTTATTATTCCTGATCCTCTCCCTCTTCCCACCCTCCACCTTACAATCGGCCCCAGTGTGTGTTGTTCTTCTCAATGTGTTCATTCGTTCTCATCATTTAGCTCCCACTTATAAGTGAGAATATGTGGTATTTGGTTTTCTGTTCCTGCATTAGGTAGTGAGGATAATGGCCTCCAGATCCATTCATGTCCTTGCTAAGGACATAATCTTGTTCTTTTTATGGCTTCATAGTATTCCATGATGTATATGTTCCACATTTTCTTTATCCAGTCTATCACTGGTGGGCATATAGGTTGATTCCATGCATTTGGGACATACTATTAAATAATTTTGTGACCAATAAGTAAGTTTTAGGAAATCAAACTTGTTTTATTCCATGTCTATATTTATTAGTTATGAAAGTACTGTGTGAATACTTAAAATAGTGATGGATTACTGCTTCAAAAATGATAATTTTTTATATGAAGTAATACAGTTAACAAATGGGGCATTAAACAATAGTAATGAATATTCCTCTTTATGTACAGGATCTTTTAAGACATCAAAAAATCTACCCATAGGGCGGAGTTGAGGATTCATAAAACTGAAAAGCAACATGTTGTAAAATCACTCATCCATTTTCTTTTGGGATATTTCACAGCAAAGCTTCTTTTGGGAGCAGCCCATTACCTATAAACTCTGAGAACTTTGTGATTCCATCATCCTGGCTATAAATAGGTTAGAGAAGCTGATGTTTGTTTCTGTTGGCCTTTCTCTTCTGGTCACAAAATGTCACCTACAAATCAAGCAAGAAGAAGAATGAGTAACCAGGATGCTGCTGCTCAGAGCTGTCCATAGACAGGTGCATTCAACCAATGATCTCCTACCTCCCTGCATTCTGGCTTTCTTCACATGAAAGTCATACATGGTAAAGCCCTGAAGTTCCCAACCCTAATATGGGGTCCCAAGTGTTCCCTCCTTCATATTCCAACTAAAAGCTACATCTGATGCCCTTTGGCTAACAAAGTAAAGGAAGTTGAGAAGGAAAGAATTTATGTGGGTTATTGCCACTTTGAAAAACATGGGAAATTTAATAAGGAAGATAAGAAATATGGATGTTGGGTGATCAGTTGCAGTATTTGCCACAGGAGTGATCAATTTCCCAAACCAGGTATAATGCTTCAAATGAGGAAAAGAAAAAAAAATGGTTCACAGTGGGAAAACTCTCAGGAGATTCTTACTCAGGTGAGGACCAGGAACATAGAGCAGTCCATCTGGGAAGATGCTATCTTTTGGATTTGGGGCTTGGCCTGTTGTCAGATAGAGTCATCAACTGTGCATTCTCAGAGCCCTGGACTTTATCTCCCATCAGCAATTTCTCTCCCTGGATACTCCCACGCTTTCTCTATCTCAGAGGCAGAAAGACCTGCTATCTATTGAGGTCATAATTGCAGTCTGCCCCTGCACCGTGGACCCCATTGATTCCAGCTCTGTAATGTCCTTGTAATCTGTCTGTGTGTCTCTGTCTCTCTTACTCATTCTGATTTTCAATTTCTCTTATCCTCTTGCCTTCAAAAATGTGTACATTTTTCTTTGTAAACTGTGAAACCACAGCCCTGACATTTAATCCATCATATTTTTTTTGTGTGATTCTTTCTGCTAGTAAATACTTCAAGCTTGTGTCTCATGCCCAGTTTTTTCCTTCTCTGGCCCTAGAAATTTGAAGTTTCTCGTTTTACTACTTTTTTAATTGTTTCCCTTAGAGGACATCCAGAATTCTTCCTATACAATTAGAATGGATTTTTAAAAATTGTATTATCACATCCCAACTTCCCGCTGTAACAGGTACTCTTGACCTTGTACTCTTCTTAAAGCCTTTTCTCTGCAGTTTTCTTTCTTTTACAACTTTCTTATTAGCTCTTTTTCTCTGTCTGCCAATCTATTGAAGGCTGTTTTTTTCCCCATTTTATTTTCTTCTGTCTTTAGAGAAAAAAGTCACAGAAATATTTCACTGAATATTGAGTTGAAAATTCCAAATCAATATGCACCTGTAGCTCACTTGTCTCTCTTCTACACTAGTTCCACATTCTGAGCTGCACTGGGAGATTTCCACCTCAAAGTTCCACAATCGTTTAAAGCGTAATTAATCTCTTGGAAAACTATTTCCCCTTCCTATGGTCTCTATTTCTAACAGTGAGGCATGGTACTTTTCAGCACGAACTTCAGAATCAGGCAAATATAAATCCAGCTCTTATAATGATGTGCTGAAGGACTTTAGGCAAATTACCTAGCTTCTCTTTATCTTTGTTTTACTACCTGCAAAGTAACGGTATCTACCTCAGAGTAGCTGATTACTTTATTTAGTTCTCTCCTTGTAAGTAAATAGGACGGCTATATTAACCTGCCCTGTTGAACTCAGTCGGGCCATTTGCTTTGGTAAATAAAATGGGAGCAGAGGTGACACATGCCATTGCTCAATTAAAAGCCACCACATCGTTCCCAATGGTGGCTTCTTTGGCACTCTAGTGAAAGAATGGCATGGGGCAGAGTCTCACCCATCCTTGAAAGATGTGTAACGTTAGTAAGAAATAAAACATTGTTATTTAAAGACTGAATTTTAGGATTGTTTTGTTAGTGTAGCACAACCGAGCCTACAGTGATTGTTACATCTTTGCACTAAGAACAAGACAGGGAGGGAGGTGGGGCCAAGAGGCCAGCTAGAAACAGTGGTGTTTGGAGGCTCCCATGGAAAAGAACCATAATAAGTGTGTGAATAATCCTTCACTGTTAACCAAGGTATCTAGGTTCTCTCATCAGAATGGAGTAGAAGGCTGGCATAATCCATGGAGAGGAAGGCAGTGAGTGAGCATGCTACCCAGCTGGGGAAGCCATGCTTTTCCCATAGAACTGTGGATCAGAAGGTTCCGCTTGTGAACCCATGCCACTGGGGCCTAGCATCCTAACCCTGGAACCATGCAGATTCTCAACAGCTTCTCAGCTGGAATCTGCTTAAGCCTACTGAGTTCCTGGCAGGGTTGGGTTGACCAGCACCACAGCTGTGGCTGTGGCTATGGCTACCTTCTGTCTAAGCTGTTTGTACTCCTTGGTGGAAAGGTAGCAGCCAGCACTGAGATTCACAACTGCCTAACCCACTAATCTCCATGGGTGGGGGAAGAGTGACATCCATCTTTATAGTTCTGGGCTGTGCTTTTCCCCTGCTAGAGCCAGGGAGACTGAATGGCTTGGTCCTAAGATGTGTCCCCCACAACCTAACATATCAGACTGTGGTCAGAGTGCCTCTTCAGGTCTGATCCTGACCCATCCATCCTCATTGGGTGGGACTTCCCTATAGGAACTCCAATAACTCCAGCCAGAGGCTCAGGGACAGAACCCGGATCTTCTTGGGCCTGAGCCCCTAGTGGGAGGGGTGGCTGCAGTCTCTGGACCAACAGAGTCAGCCTTTCCTCCTGGCACTTCTGAAGAAATTGGGCAGCTCAGATGAATGGGTTTTCCACCAGCAAAGCACATCCCGTCAACCAAGTGACAAAGTGCTTCATTAAATGGGTCCCTTTCCCCATGCCAACCAACTGGGTGAGACCCTCCAGGGGTTGGCAGGCAACCTATACAGGAGCAATCCTACTGACGACAAGTTGGTGCCCCTTGAGTTCAGAGATCCCAGAAGAAGGAGCAGGCACCCATCTTTGTGGTTCTTCAGCATCCTTGAGTGACATCTCCAGGTATGGGGGCAAACCAGATGAATAGGGCCTAAAGTGAACCCCAAGCAAACTGCAACAGTCCTACAGAAGAGAAACCTGACCATTGAAAGAAAAACAAACAAGTAGAAAACAACAACAGCATCAACAACAATGAAAAGTCCCCACAAAAACATCATCCAAGGGTCAGCAGCTTCAAAGATTGAAACTAGACAAACACATGAAGATGAGAAAGAATCAATGAAAAAATGCTGAAACCCAAAAGGCCAGAGTGCCAATTCTCCTCCAAGTGATTGCAACATCTCTCCAGCAAGGGTGCAGAACTGGACAAAGGTTGAGATACACAAATTGACAGAAGTAGGCTTGAGAAGATGGATAACGAAAAACGCTGCTGAGGTAAAGGAGTATGTTCTAACCCAATGCAAGGAAGCTAAGAACCTTGATAAAAGGTTAGAGGAGTTGCTAAGTTAAATAATCAGTTTAGAGAGGAACATAAATGACCTGATAGAGCAGAAAAACACAGAACAAGAACATTGTGAAGCATACACAAGTATTAATAGCTGAATTGACCAAGTGGAAGAAAGCAAATGAGTTTGAAAACCACCTTGCTCAAATAAGGCATGCAGACAAGACTAGAGAAAAAGAAAAGGAACGAACAAAGCCTCCGAGACATATGGGACTTCTTAAAAAGACTGAACTTATAATTGATTGGAATACCTGTAGGAGACGGGGAGATTAGAAGTGAACTGGAAAATACCCTTCAGGATATTATCCAGGAGAACTTCCCCAACCTAACAAAACAGGCCAACATAAAAGTTAAAGAAATACAGAGAACATCATTAAGATACTCCATGAGAAGATCAACCGCAAGACACATAATCATCAGATTTTCCAAGGTTGAAATAAAGGAGAAAATATTAAGGGCAGCCAAAGAGAAAGTCTAGGTCACCTACAAAAGGAAGCCCATCAGACTAACAGCAGACCTCTCAACAGAGGCTCTACAAGCCAGAGAGATTGAGGGCCAATATTCAACATTCTACAGGGAATTTTCAACCCAGAATTTCATATCCAGCCAAACTAAGCTTTGTAAGTGGACAAATAAAATCCTTTCCAGATAAGCAAATGCTGAGGGATTTTGTTACCACCAGGCCTGCCTTGCAAGAGCTCCTGAAAAAAGCACTACATATGGAAAGAAAAAACTTGTACCAGCCACTGCAAAAACACACCAAAATATGAAGATCAATGACACCATGAAGAAACTGTACCAACTAGTGCACAAAAAACTAATAGCATTATGATAGGATCAAATTCATACATAACATTACTAACTTTAAATATAAATGGGCTAAATGCCCCAGTTAAAAGACACAGACTGGCAAATTGGATGAAGAGTTATGACTTATTGGTGTGTTGTATTCAGGAGACCCAACTCACATGCAAAGACACACACAGGCTCAAAGCGATGGAGAAAAATTTACCAAGCAAATGGAAAGAACAACAACAACAACAACAACAACAACAACAAAAACAAACAAACAAAAAACAGGGGTTGTAATCCTAGTCTCTGACAACCCAGATTTTAAACCAACAGATAAAAAAAGACACAGACAGGCATTACATAATGGTAAGGGAATCAATTCAACAAGAAGAGCTAACTATTCTAGATATATATGTGCTCAATACAGGAGCACTCAGATTTATAAAACAAGTTCTTAGAGACTTACAAAGAGAATTAGACTCCAACACAATAATAGATGGAGAGTTTAACACCCCACTGTTAATATTAGATCAACAAGACAGAAAATTAACGAGGATATTCAGGACTTGAACTCAGCTCTTACTTAATCTAGTAGACCTAATAGACATCTACAGAACTCTCCACACCAACTGGAGAGTTCTTCACTTGGTGAACAGAATATATGTTCTTCTGAGTGCCAGTGGCAGTTATTATAAAATCAACCACATAATTGCAAGTAAAACACTCCTCAGAAAATGCGAAATAATGGAAATCATAATCAACAGTCTCTCAGACCATGGTGCAATCAAATTAGAACTCAGGGATAAGAAATGCACTCAAAACCACACAATTACATGGAAATTGAATGACTTGCCCCTGAATGAATCCTGGGTAAATAATGAAATTAAGGCAGAAATCAAGAAATTCTTTGAAACCCATGAAAATAAAGAGACAATGTACAAGAATCTCTGGCACAGGCCAAAGCACTGTTAAGAGGGAAATTTATAGTACTAAATGCTCACATCAGAAAGCTAGAAAAGATCTCAAATTGATATTCTAACATCACAATTAAAAGAGCTAGAGTGACAAGAGCAAACTAATCCATAAGCTTGCAGAAGACAATAAATAACTAAGATCAGAGCAAAATTGAAGGAGATGGAGACATAAAAATCCCTGCAAAAAATAAATGAAAAATCAACAAGGTAGATAGATTTCTAGCTAGACTAACAAAGAAGAAAAGAGAGAAGAATCAAATAGACACAGTAAAAAATGATAAAGAGGATATCACCACTGAACCCACAGAAATACAAACTACTATTAGAGAACAGTATAAACACCTCTATGCAAATAAACTAGAAAATCTAGAAGAAATGGTTAAATTCCTGGATACCTACACCCTCCCAAGACTAAACCAGGAAGAAGTCGTATCCCTGAATAGACCAATAACAAGTTCTGAAATTGAAGCAGTAATTAATAGCCTACTATATTAGTCTGTTTTCATGCTGCTGATAAAGAGAGACCAAGACTGGGGAGAAAAAGAGGTTTAATTGAACTTACAGTTTCATATGGCTGGGGAGTCCTCAGAATCATGGCAGGTGGTGAAAAGTACTTCTTACATGGCAATGGCAAGAATAAATGAGGAAGAAGCAAAAGTGGAAACACCTGATAAACCTATCAGATATTGTGAGACTTATTCACTATCACAAGAATAGCATGGGAAAGACTGGCCCCCATGATTCAATTACTTCCCCCTGGGTGTCTCCCATAACATGATAATTCTGGGAGATACATACAATTCAGGTTGGGATTTGGGTGGGGATGTGGCCAAACCATATCATTCCATCCCTGGCCCCTCTAAATATCATGTCCTCACATTTCAAAACCAGTCATGTCTTCCCAACAGTCCCCCAAAGTTTTACTTCAATATTAATTCAAAAGTCCATAGTCCAACATCTCATCTGAGACAAGGCAAGTCTCTTCTGCCTATGAGCCTGCAAAATCAAAAACAAGCTAGTTACTTCCAAGATACAATAGGGGTACAGGTATTGGGTAAATAAAGCAATTCCAAATGGGAGAAATTGACTAAAATGAAGGGGTTACAAGGCCCATGCAAGTCCAGAATCCCATGGGGCAGACAAATTTTAAAGCTTCAGAATGATCTCCTTTGACTCCAGGTTTCACATCAAGGCCAGATGCAATAGGTGGGTTCTTACGGTCTTGGGCAGCTCTATTACTCTTGTGGCTTTGTAGGGTTTAGCCTCCCTCCTGGCTCCTTTCAGGGGCTGACATTGAGTGTCTATGGCTTTTCCAGGCCCATAGTGCAAGCTGTCAGTGGATCTGCCATTCTGGGTTCTGGAGGAGGGTAGCCCTCTTCTCATAGCTCCAGTAGGCAGTGCCCTAGAAGGGACTCTGTGTGGGGGCTACAACCCCACATTTCCCTTCTGCACTGCCCTAGCAGAGGTTCTCCATGAAGGCCCTGCCCCTACAACATATTTGCCTGGCCATCCAGGTGCTTCCATATATCTTCTAAAATCTAGGCAAATGTTCCCAAACCTCAATTGTTGACTTCTGTGCACCCACAGGGTCAGCACCACATGGAAGCTGCCAAGGCTTGGGGCTTCCACTCTCTGAAGCCACAGGCTGAGATCTACAATGGCCTCATTTAAGCCATGGCTAGAGTGGCTGGGACACAGGACATCAAGTCCCTAGGCTGCACATAGCATGGGAACCCTGGGCCTGTCCCATGAAACCACTTTTTCCTCCTGGGCCTTCAGGCCTGTGATGGGAGGGGCTGCCATGAAGGTCTGTAGCGTTTCCTGGAAACATTTTATCCGTGGTCTTGGGGATTAACATTAGGTTACTTGCTATTTATGCAAATTTCTGCAGCCAGCTTGAATGTCTCCTTAAAAATAGATATTTTTTTCTTTTCTAGTACATCATCAGGCTGCAAATTTTCTGAATGTTTATGCTCTGTTTTCCTTTTAAAATGTAATGCTTTTAACAGCACCCAAGTCACCTTTTGAATGCTTTGCTGCTTAGAAATTTATTCCACCAGATACCCTAAATCATCACTCTCAAGTTCAAAGTTCCACAAATCTCTAGAGCAGGGGAAAAATACCACCAGTCTCTTTGCTAAAATATAACAATATTCACCTTTGCTCCAGTTCGCAAATTCTTCACCTCCATCTGAGACTACCTCAGCCTGGACTTTATTATTCATATCAGTATCAGCATTTTTGTTAATGCCATTAAACACGTCTCAAGGAGGTTCCAAACTCCCACATTTTTCTGTTTTCTTCTAAGACCTCCAAACTGTTCCAACCTCTACCTGTTACCCAGTTCCAAAGTCACTTCCACATTTTTGGATATCTTTTCAGCAACACCCCACTCTATTGGTACCAATTTACTTTATTATTCTGTTTTCACACTGTTAATAAAAACAGACCTGAGGCTCGGAAGGAAAAGAGGTTTAATTGGGAGGCCTCGGAATGGCAGGAGGTGAAAGGCACTTCTTACATGGCAGCAGCAAGGAAAAAATGAAGAAGCAAAAGCAGAAACCCCTAATAAAATCATCAGATATTGTGAGACTTATGCACTATCACAAGAATAGCATGGGAAAGGCTGACCTCCGTGATTCAATTACCTCCCTCTGGGTTCCTCCTACAACACATGGGAATTCTGGTAGATACAAGTCAAGGTGAGATGTGGGTGGTGCCAAACCATATAGCCTACCAACAAAAAAAGCCTCAGGACCAGATGGATTCATAGCCAAATTATACCAGAAGTACAAAGAGGAGCTGGCACCATTCTTTCTGAAACTATTCCAAACAACTGAAAAGAAAGGACTCCTCCCTAACTCATTTTATGAAACCAGAATCATCCTGATGCCCAAACCAGGAAAAGACACACACAAAAAAGAAAACTTTGTAGGGACATGGATGAATCTGGAAACCATCATTCTCAGTAAATGGACACAAGAACAGAAAATCAAACACCACATGTTCTCATAGGCAGGTGTTGAACAATGAGAACACTTGGACACAGGGAGGGGAGCATAACACACTGGGGTCTGTTGTGGGGGCTAGGGGAGGGACAGCGGGGGTTGGGGAGATTGGGGAGAGAGAACATGGCCAGATATAGGTGAGGGGGGAATGGAGGCAGCAAACCACCTTGCCATGTATATACCTATGCAACAATCTGCACGTGTATCTCAGAACATAAAGTACAATTTAAAAAATTATCTTGGAGACTTAAAAAAAAAAGAAAACTGTAGGCCAATATTCCTGATGAACATCAATGAGAAAATTCTCAATAAAATACTGGCAAACTAAATCCAGCAGCACATCAAAAAACTTATCCATCACAATCAAGTCAGCTTCATCCCTGGAATGCAAAGCTGGTTCAACATATGTAAATCAATAACATAATCTGGCACATAAATAGAACCAAAGAAAACCACATGATTCTCTCAATAGATGCAGAAAAGGCCTTTGATAAAATTCCACATCCTTTCATGTTAAAAGATCTCAAAAAACTAGGTATTGATAGAACATATCTTAAAATAATAAGAGCTATTGATGACAAACCCACAGTCAATATCATATTGAATAAGTGAAAGCTGGAAGCATTCCTTTGAAAACTGGTAGAAGACAAGGATGCCCTCTCTTACCATCTTATGCAAAATAGTACTAGAAGTTCTGGCCAGGGCAATCAGGAAAGAGAAAGAAATAAAGGGTATTCAACTAGGAAGAGAGAAAGTCAATTGTTTCTCCTTGTAGACAACATGAATTTATATTTAGGAAACCCCATCATCTCAGCCCCAAAACTTAAACTGATAAGCAATTTCAGCAAAATCTCAAGATACAAAATCAATGTACAAAAATCACAAGCATTCCTTCATCCCAACAATAGACAAACAAAGAGTTAAATCATGAGTGAATTCCCATTCACAATTGCTACAAAGAGAATAAAATACCTAGGAATACAACCTATAAGAGATGTGAAGGACCTCTTCAAAAAGAACTACAAACCACCCCTCAAGGAAATAAGAGAGGACACAAACAAGTGGAAAAACATTCCATGCTCATGGATAGGAAAATCAATATAAAAATAGCCATACTGCCCAAAGTAATTTATAGATTCAGTGATATTTCCATCAAACTACCATTGACATTCTTCACAGAATTAGAAAAAATCCTAATTCTTTAAATTAGAAAAACTTTAAATTTCATATGGAATCAAAGAATACTGTGTATAGCCAAGACAATCCTAAGTAAAAAGAACAAAGTTGGAGGCATCATACTACCTGACTTCAAACTGCACTACAAGGCTACAATAACCAAAACAGCATGATACTGGTAGCAAAACAGACGTATAGACCAGTGGAACAGAATAAAAAGCTCAGAAATAACACCACACACCTGACCTTCGACAAACCTGACAAATACTAGCAATGGATAAATGATCTCTTATTCAATAAATGGTGCTCGGAAAGTGGCCTAGCCATACACAGAAAACTGAAACTGGCCCCTGTCTTTACACCTTATACAAAAATTAACTCAAGATGGATTAAAAACTTAAATGTAAAATCCCAAACCATAAAAACCCTAGAAGAAAACCTAGGCAATACCATTCAGAACATTGGCATGAGGAAAAACTTCATGACAAAAATGCCAAAAGAAATTGCAATGAAAACCAAAATTGACAAATGGGATCTAATTAAAGAGCTTCTGCAAAGCAAAACAAAATATCATCAGGGTGAACAGGCAACCTACAGAATGAGAGAAAGTTTTTCCAATCTACCCATCTGACAAAGGTCTAATATCCAGAATTTAAAAGAAACTTAAACAAATTTACAAGAAAAAAAAACAACTCTATCATAAAGTGGGCAAAGGATGTGAACACACACTTCTCAAAAGAAGACATTTACATAGCCAACAAACATATGAAAAAAAAATATCACTGATCATCAGAGAAATGGAGAAATGCAAATCAAAACCACAATGAGATATCACATGCCAGTTGGAATGCCAATTATTAAAAAGTCAAGAAAAATAGATGCTGGTGAGGCTGTGGGGAATTAGGAATGCTTCTACAATGTTGGTGGGAATGTAAATTAGTTCAACCATTGTGGAAGACAGTATGGTGATTCCTCAAGGATCTAAAACCAGAAATGCCATTTGACCCAGCAATCTCATTACTGGGTATACACCCCCCAAAATATAAATCACTCTGCTATAAAGACACATACACATGTATATTTATTGCAGAGCTTTTTACAATATCAAAGGAAGGGAACCAACCCAAATGTCCATCAAAAATAGACTGGATAAAGAAAATGTGGTACATATACACCATGGAATACTATGCAGCCATAAAAAGGAATAAGATCATGTTTTTTGCAGGGACGTGGATAAAGCTGGGAGCCATTCTTGGAAAACTAATAAAGGAACAGAATAAAGGAATAAAGGAATTAGTTCTTGGCAAACTAATAAAGGAACAGAAAATCAAACACTGCATGTTCTCACTCCTAAGTGGGAGTTGAACAATAATGCATTGACACAGAGAGGGAACAACACACACCAGGGCCTGTTGGGAGTTGGGGGTGAGGGGGGGAAACTTAGAGGTTGGGCCAATAGATGCAGCAAATCACCATGACACATGTGTACCTATGTAACAAACCTGCACATCCTGCGCAAGTATCTTTTTTTTTGAACTCAAAGAACAAGACAGATGTAGTTCTTGACCTCTTAGAGTTCGTAGCTGAATGGCGAGATAAACACTGGAATGTAATTACAGAAGGCTTTTCTGTAGTAGCTCTTATGTCTTAACAATTTAGCGTTTAACACTGTCAAATGCTATTAGCTCTTTGACAAAAGCTTCCCTTTTATCTCACCTAAGTCCTTTAAAAACATTTGTTTTATTTCAGTTGCTTTCAAGTGGAAGCATTCATTAAAATCACTTGAAGGGCTTGTTGAAACAGTTTTTTTTAAACTGTATTTTTAACTCACAATAATTTTGTATATTTATAGAGTGCAATGTGATGTTATGATATATGTATACACTGTGGAATGATTAAATCAAGCAAACTAACATGTTCATCTCCTTACAGACTTATCATTTCTTTATAGTAAGAATATTTAAAACCTACTCTTAGAAATTTTGATAATAGCCATTCTTTTTTTAAATTATTATTATTACCTTTTCTCATTAAACTTTTAAAATCAGCTTCAAATTTCTGTGACAAATTTTTGGTCAAGTTGTTTCCATTAAAAAGCACTGATTTTAAAAACTAATAACTTAAAACTGCCACATGCAAAAAAGAAAACCAAAGTGGTCCACAAAACATTCGCCTTTCCTTCTGAAGGTTTTATGATGCATAGTTATCATTAAACAGTCTTTTACCACTAAACTTAAATGGCCAATTGAAACAATAGTTCTGAGACCATTCTTCCTCCACCACTGATTAAGACCAAGGCGGCAGGTATTAGGGATAATATTCATTTAGCCTTCTGAGCTTTCTGGGCAGACTTGGTGACCTTGCCACCTCCAGCAGCCTTCTTGTCCATTGCTTTGATGACACTCATCGCAACTGTCTGTCTGATATCACGAACAGCAAAGTGACCCAGAGGTGGGTAGTCTGAGAGGCTCTCAACACACGTGGGCTTGCCAGGAACCATATCAATGATGGTAGCATCACCAGACTTCAAGAATTTAGGGCCATCTTCCAGCTTTTTACCAGAATGGTGATCAATCTTTTCCTTCAGCTCAGCAAACTTTCATGCAATGTGAGCTGTGTGGCAATTCCAGTACCGGGGCATAGCCAGCACTGATTTGCCTGGATGGTTCAGGATAATCACCTGAGTAGTGAAGCCAGCTGCTTCCATTGGTGGGTTGTACTTGCTGTCACCAACAGCATCGCCCTGACAAACATCCTTGACAGACACATTCTTGACATTGAAGCCCACATTGTCGCCAGGAATAGCTTTACTCAAAGCTTCATGGTGCATTTAGGCAGATTTTACTTCCGTTGTAACATTGACTGGAGCAAAGGTGACCACCATACCATGTTTGAGAACACCAGTCACCACTTGGCCAACAGGAACAATACCAATATCACCAATTTTATAGACATCCTGGAGAGGCAGGTGCAAGGGCTTGTCAGTTGGAGGAGTTGGTGGTAGGATGAAGTCCAGAGCCTCAAGCAGCATGGTTCCACGAGCATTGCCATCCTTACGGGTGACTTTCCATCCCTTGAACCAAGGCATGTTAGCACATGGCTCCAGCATGTTGTCACCATTCAAACCAGAAATTGGCACAAATGCTACTGTGTTGGGGTTGTAGCTAATTTTCATAATATAAGTGCTGAATTAATGATTTCCTCGTATCTCTTCTGGCTGTAGTGTGGCTCGGTGGAATCCATTTTGTTAACACCAACAATTAGTTGTTTCACACCCAGTGTGTAAGCCAGAAGGGCATGCTCTCGGGTCTGCCCATTCTTGGAAATACCAGCTTCAAGCTCACCAACCCAAGCAGCAATAATCAGGACAGCACAGTCAGCCTGAGATGTCCCTGTAATCATGTTTTTGATGAAGTCTCTGTGCCCTGGGCATCAGTGATAGTCACATAGTACTTGCTGGTCTCAAATTTCCACAAGGAGATATCAATGGTGATACCATGTTCACGCTCAGCTTTCAGTTTATCCAAGACACAGGCATACATGAAGGAGCCCTTTCCCATCTCAGTAGCCTTTTTCTCAAAATTCTCAATGGTTCTTTTGTTGATGTCACCACATTTGTAGATTAGATGGTCAGTAGTGGTATACTTGCCCAAATCTACATGTCCAATGATGACAATGTTGATATGAGTCTTTTCCTTTCCCATTTTGAATTTTAGGGGTAGTTTTCATGACACCTGTGCTCTGGCAGCAAATCCGTTGTGAAAAAGTATAATAGCCATTCTAATAGGTGTGAAGTGAGAGCTCATCATGGTCTTAACTAGCATTTCCTTGATGTTAGTGATGTTGAGCATCTTTTTATACATCTGTTTTTTATTTGGATGTCTTCTTTTGAAAACTGTCTATTGAGGTCCTTTGTCCGTGTTCTAATCAGGTTATTTGTTTTCTTGGTATTGAATTGTTTGAGCTTTTTATATATTTTGGGCATTAATTCCTTATCAGAGGTATGATTTGGAAATATTTTCTCCCATTCTTTAGGTTGTCTCTTCACTCTGCTTTTTTTCCCCCCGTGGAGAAGCTTTTTAGTTTGATATAATATATTTGCTTATTTTCAATTTTTTTGCTTGTGTTTTTGGGAGCACATTTTCCATGACCAATGTTATGGAACTTAACTTTCTCCTGTATTTCCTTCTAATAGTTTTACAGTTTTGGGTCTTATGTTTAAATCTGTAACCCATTTTGAGTTGGCTTTGTATATGATGTGAGATAAGGGTCTAATTTCATTCTTCTGCATGAGGATATCCAGTTTTTCTAACACCATTTATTTCAGAGACCCTTGCCTCCTGTTGTGTTCCTGATATCTTTGCCAAAAATTAACTGACAGTAAAAGTTTTCACAAGTATTGGCAAAGTTGTGGAGAAAAGGAAACCCTTGTTACACTGTGGGTGGAAATGTAAATTCGTATAGCCATTATGGAAAACAGTATGGCAGTTTCTCAAAAAATTAAACATAGAACTACCATATAATGCAGCAATTCCATTACTAGGTATATATCCAAAGGTAATGAAAGCAGTATGGGAAGGGATAGCTGCAATCCCATGTTCGCATAAGCATTATTTACAATAGCCAAGTTACAGAATCATATTGTGTTTAGCATTGAATGGATAAAGAAAATGTGGTATACACAATGAAATATTCAGCCTAAAAAAGCCCTCTCATTTGCAACAACATGGATGAACTTGGATGATATTATGTTAAGTGAAATAAGCCAGGCCCAGAAAGACAAATACTTTACAATCTCACTTATATGTAGAATCTAAGAAAAGATGAATCAGAGTAGAATGGTGGTTACCAGGATCAGGGGCTGGGAGGATACAGACTGAGAGATGTTTGTGAAAGAACATAAAATTTCAGTTTGGAGGAATAAGTCCAAGAAATCTAATATACAACATGGTGACTACAGTTAATAACAATGTATTATATGTGTGAAAATCACTGAGAGTAGACTTTTAAGTGTTCTCAGCACAAAAAAATGATATCTGAGGCCAATTTAGCCATTCCATAATGTATACACATTTCAAAACATAATGTTGGAAATATATGTACAATTTTTATTTGTCAAGGCACAGACTAAATAAAAAGCAAAAACAAAAAACCAGATTACTGACCTCCACTTGAGATCCTGATTCAACAGGTCTTGAGTGAGGCCCCAGAATTTGCATTTTTAGCAAGTTGTCAGGTGATACCAGAAACCATATTTTAAGAACTGTTTTGCCAGCTCTGATTCCTAATGACATGGAATATTCTTGTCTTCTTTATTGCTAGCCTTCCTACACTCACTAGATAATGTTAGTTCCAGCTCCAGTTCATGGGAATTTTTTATATAACAACAGGTGGAAAAAGAATACTGGAAGGTATTGGGGTGGGGGGACCCACAGAGTAGGAGTCGAGATGTTTGGATTTCTTGGGGTCTTTGTGATGATGCTAGAATAATACTTTTGAGCTGGAGCTCTAACCATGGTGGTGTTCACTGGTTTTTTTTTTTGTTGTCGTTGATTGTTGGTTTGTTTTTCTTTTTTTGAGATGGAGTCTTGCTCTGTCACCCAGACTGGAGCGCAGTGTCACTGCAATCTCCGCCTCCCAGGTTCGGAGAATTCCCCTACCTCAGCCTCCCAAGTAGCTGGAATTACAGGCATGCACCACCAGGCCCATCTAATTTTTTGGAGTGGGGTTTTTTTTTTAAGTAGATACAGGGTTTTACCATATTGGCCAGGCTGTTCTTGAACTCCTAACCTCGTGATCCGCCTGCCTTGGCCTCCCAAAGTGCTGGAATTACAGGTATAAGCCCCCACTCCTGGACCAGCACTACTTTTATTGATTAATGAGGAGACTACATTGTCTCTTCCAAGAGCTGATCTTGGTAGAAAAATAATGGGGTTAAACCTTCCCTAGAGTATCAGCCTCCTACCTCCAGCTGTCTACTCAGATAAAAGGACCCACCCTTACAGAAGAATTGGGTTCAGAATAAAATAAAATGTCTGGTGCGGACTGAGCCATGTTGATTTAGTCCATAAGGTATAGGTCTGTAGATTTTCTTAAGACAAAACAATATAGTTGGGGCAATTTTCATTTAAAGTGCAGACAAAAATCAACTCTATCTTAAATGTCCAACTCATTCCTTGCTATTCCTTTAGGTACCCTAACTACTGATGCTTTTTAACTCTAATAGCTTGTTTTCCCTCTAAAGTTTGTGGCTTCTTGAAAAATAATAAATATAACTAGTGTTTACTACATCCCAGATGTCATGTTAAACCCTTTTATACTTATTATCGTATTAAATCTTAACTTCAACACTAACTTCAACAAATTAACTTTAATCCTAGCTTTGCTGTGGGTATTGTTATTCTCATCATCTTATAGTCAAGAAAACTAAGGCCCTGGGAGGTAAAATTGCCCAATTTTACCTGGATTGTAAATGTCAGCATTGAGGCTCAAACTCTGGCTTCTGATTCCGGGCAGTTAAATACTGTGAATAATGTGTAAAATCTCAGGTTAGGGCTATGATTAAACTTGAAATCCTCTCCTTCCTTCTAGGCATTTTTAAACTTCCCTTCCTGTGTCATAAGCACCCAGAAAGGATCATTAGTCAACAGAATGAGCCAGAACATGGGGTGGAAAAAGAATAACCCTAGGTAGATTTGCCTCTAAAATTAACTCTTATTTTTAACTTTAAGACAAATGCAGAATTTTTATCTTTAGGTTTTTGGCTGGCATTCCCAGACTCATGCTCTTATTTTAACATCTTTCTGATGTTTTTAATTAAGGCCAGAACCCTCACATATTTGCCTGATACTCAGTAAGATATTTTAGTGCCAGATGGCAGGCCTACCCAATACCCCCCATCTGTGATGGTGTAAGATCATGGCTTACAGTAATGTTTTTCCTCAATGACAGTACCTTTCTTCAAACAATATTTTACATGATGCTTCCATTTATAGAAGACATCCTAGTGGCACAGTTGAAGTTGGGCCTCACTTACTGACCCTTCCCTCCATTCTGGTGGTTCTAAGGACACAGAGGAGCACTTGGTCCTGATGGGTGAAACCTCACCAGCCTTCCATTAGTTGGGAGCACTGACTGCATATTAAACTGATTTTCAGCCAGTCCCCGTTTTCAGCGCTACCTTTACCTCCTCTTTCAGAACTACTTGGTGCTCTCAAATTCCTGAGTCATTTGGGGTTCTTCAGTATAAATGAGTTTGTCTTTTCCTATTTCAGCATTCTTGGGTCAGTTGGTTTCCACATTTCTATCTGCTTCTCAGCTTTTATATGTATGTATGCACATATGTACGTAGTGTATGTATTTAGTCACTCCTTCCATTTTGTGAGGTTGCGCTTTTACATGTCCATTCATGATTATTTTAGTAGCATTTTGAGAGGGGCAAAAGGGCTTCTTTAAGCAGAAGCCATTGTTGACTCATTTTATTTTTTGTGGTATGTAGTAAGCATATATATTTATGGGGTGCTGATATATTTTGGTACAGGTATGAATGCAGAATAATTACATTATGGAAAATTGAGTGATAAGCTCAAGCATTTATTCTTTGTGTTATGAACAATCCAATTACTCTTTTAGTTATTTTAAAATGTACGATTAAATTATTATTGACTATGATCTCCCTGTTGTGCTAACAAATACTAGGTTTACTCATCCTAAATATATTTTTTGTACCAATTAACCTTCTCTTGCCATCTCCCTACTACCCTTCTCAGCTTCTGGTAACCATCCTTCTCTATTATTCATCTCCATGAGTTCAATTGTTTTGATTTTCAGATTCCATAAATAAGTGAAAACATACATGTCTTTTTGCGCCTGGCTTATTTCACTTAGCATAATGACCTTCAGTTCCATCCATGTTGCTGCAAATGACAGAATCAATCTCTCTCTCTCTTTTTTGGCTGAATAATAGTTTATTGTGTATATGTAACACAACAGACATTTTTCTTTATCCATTCATCTGTTGATGGACCCTTAAGTTGTCTCCAAATCTTGGCTGTTGTGAACAGTGCTGCAGCAAACATGGGAGTGCAGATGTCTCTTTGATATACTGATTTCCTTACTTTTGGGTACATACCCAGCAGTGAGATTGTTGAATTGTATGATATCTCTAGTTTTACATTTTTGAGGAGCCTCCAAATTGTTCTCCATAGTGATAGCACTAATTTACATTTCCACCATCAGTGTACCAGGATTCCCTTTTCTGTGCATCCTCACCAGTGTTTGTTATTGCCTGTCTTTTGGATATAAGCCATTTTAACTGGGGCTAGATGATATCGCATTGTAGTTTTGATTTACATTCCTCTGATCAATGATGTTGAGCACTTTTTCATATGCCTGTTTGTCGTTCGTAAGTCTCCTTTTGAGAAATGTCTATTCAAACTTTTTGTCTCTTGGTTATTAGGTTTTTTTCCTACAGAGTTGTTTGAACTCCACATATATTCTGGTTAGTAATCCCTTGTCAGATGGGTAGTTAGCAAATATTTTCTCCCATTCTGTGGGCTGTCTCTTCACTTTGTTGATTGTATCCTTTGCTGTGCAGAAGCTTTTTAACTTGATATCATCCCATTTGTCCATTTTTGCTTTGGCTGTCTGTGCGTGTGCGGTATTACTCAAATTTTTTTCCCCAGACCAGTATCCTGGAGATTTTCCCCAAAGTTTTCTTTTGGTAGTTTCATAGTCTGAGGTCTTAGATGTAATTCTTTAATCCATTTTGATTTGATTTTTGTATATTATGAGAGATGGGGTTTAGTCTTATTATTCTGCATTTGGATATCCAGTTTTTCCAGCATCATTTACTGAAGAGACTGTCTTTTCCCCAGACTGTGTTCTTGGCACATTTGTCCAAAATGAGTCCACTGTAGGATTTGTTTCTGGGCTCTCTATTCTGTTCCATTGGTCTATGTATTTGTTTTTATGCTAGTAGTATAGTGTTATGGTTACTATAGTTCTATAGTGTAATTTAAAATAAGGTAATGTGATTCTTCCAGTTTTCTCTTTTTTGCTTAGGATAGCTTTGGCAATTCTGTGTCTTTTGTGGTTTCATATAAATTTTAGGATTGCTTTCTATTTCTGTGATGATTGTGATTGGCATTTTGATAAGGATTGCATTGAATCTACAGATTGGGTAGTATAGACATTTTAACAATATTAATTCTTCCAATCTATGAACATGAATTAGCTTTCCACTTTTTGGTGTTCTCTACAATTTCTTTCTTCAGTGTTTCATAGTTTTCATTGTAGAGATCTCTCACTTCTTTGGTTAGCTCCAAATTATTCCATTTTATTTGTGGCTATTGTAAATGGGATTACTTTTCTCATTTCTTTTTCAGATTTTTTATTGTTGGCATATAGAAATGCTACTGATTTTTGTATGTTAATTTTGTATCCTTCAACTTTACTAAATTTATCAGTTATAATAGTTTTTTGGTGGAGTCTTTAGGTTTGTCCAAATACAAGATCATAACATCTGTAAACAAGGATAATTTGACTTCTTCCTTTCCAATTTGAATGCCCTTTCTTTCGCTTGTCTGACTGCTCTAGCTAGGACTTTCAGTACTATGTGGAATAACAGTCGTGAAGGTGGGCATCCTTCTTGTGTTTCAGATCTTAGACAAAAGCCTTTCACTTTTTTTTCCCATTCAGTATGATACCAGCTGTGGTCTGTCATCTACGGCTTTCATTGTATTGAGGTATGTTCATTTTATACCTAGTTTTTTCAGGTTTTTTTTTTTTTTTTAAATCATGAAGGGATGTTGAACTTTGTCAAATGCTTTTTCAGTATCAATTGAAATTATCATATCAATTGAAATGAAGGGTTTTGTCCTTCATTCTGTTGATATGATGTATCACATTAATTGATTTGCAGATGTTGAACCATCCATGAATCCCTAGGATAAAGCCCACTTGCTCATGATGAATGATCTCTCTCTCTCTCTCTCTCTCTCTCTCTTTTATCAGTAGTTTTGGTAACAGGTGTTTGGTTACATGAATAAGTTCTTCAGTGGTGATTTATGAGATTTTGGTGCACCCCTCACCCAAGCAGTGTACACTGTACCCAATGTGTAGTCTTTTATCCCTCACTCCCCTCCAACTCCTGAGTCCCCAGAGTCAATTGTATTGAATGATCTTTTAAAATATCATGATGTAAGCATCCCTGTGGCCACCACCAGTGGGACTGTTCTTGGTCAGACCTGAAACCAGCACAGCACTGGGACTTGCCTAAGGCCCTTCTTTTCAGGGAAGCGAGTTTCCCCAGGCGCCAGGTGTGTCCAGTGATGCTGTCTGATTTTTGAGATGGTGATTTTCTGTATGTGGATAGTTGTTTAAATTTGGTGTTCCAGCATGGAGGGGTGACAAATGTTGTAGGCTTCTATTCTTCCATCTTGCTTTGCTCCTTCTCCCTCATTAACTCTATAAATCTTGACTCTCCACCTCTTCCTTCTGACTTCTTTTCCTGCAACATGTTTTGGCCGTATGTGGGTAGTTGGCAGCTTATCGTCATATATATATATATATATATATATATATATATATTGAAAAACTATTTAAAAAAACTGTTTTCTACATTGATCTATAGAAAATACTTAATACTTTCTTGCATTAACTTATCCTTTCCTACTAAGATTTACTTCAGTAATTATGGTTTAATTTTTGGCATTTCTGATGAGTTCTTCTAAAAATCTTAAACTGTTCTTGATTTGTAATTGCTTGTTTTTGTTGCAGAATTTAGTTTTCTTGGTATGTGGATATTAGTCATTTCTTTTTTCTTTTTTTTTTGGGGATGGAGTTTCGCTCTTGTTACCCAGGCTGGAGTGCAATGGCGTGATCTCGGCTCACCGCAACCTCCACCTCCTGGGTTCAGGCAATTCTCCTGCCTCAGCTTCCTGAGTAGCTGGGATTACAGGCACGCACCACCATGCCCAGCTAATGTTTTGTATTTTTAGTAGAGACGGGGTTTCACCGTGTTGACCAGGATGGTCTCGATCTCTTGACCTTGTGATCCACCCGCCTCGGCCTCCCAAAGTGCTGGGATTACAGGCTTGAGCCACTGCGCCCGGCCTCGATATTAGTCATTTCTTTATCTCATTGAGGATTTATGCTATTTTAAAGTCATCTTTTACAGAATGAATTATTACTTACAATCTTATAAAAGGGAACTCTGTTATTTGTTCAGTTTTTGACTATCTTTTCTGACATTAATTTTGCTCACGAGATTTGAAATTTTAGTTTGTGAGTTTAAGGGGGTGGATGTTTATGTATATGACCTTTTTCTTGTGCTCATCCCTGTTCCTTCATCCACTCTTCTCAAAGCTCCAGAACCAGTGTTATACTGGTGGCTTAGAGCTCTCTTTTAGGAGCATTGCAGGTTTATGAGTTCACTGGTAGCTGCCTCTGCTTCTGGCCTTCACAGAGAGCATTATGTTATAGCCATGGATGCAGAACTGGCCACAGCCCTGTTATCCCTCCAGGTAACAGAGGGAGATGCCAACTCCAGGTCCAGTTTTACTCCAGGGTCCTGGCTTTGATATACCAACATCTTTGGGGACCATTATCTCTCCCAAGCCCAATTTATTCATGGCTTCAGCCCTTCAGCGGTTCTTGTGTTGTGCCATAATTGTTCCCTGTGTTTCACCTCTTCCCTGTTCTATTCATGGTGTTTGTGAGTGAGGTTAACCCTTATATGCTGCTTTTGGTGTGGATGAAGTTTCTATATAAAATCACAGTTTTATCCTGTCCAAAAATCAGGTCTTTCAGATTCCTCAGTAAGAAAATATAAGACATACCTTCCTTTTGCTAATATTTAAACCTCTTCTTGCATAACTTACATGAATCATTGGTAAGATCTGAAAGAATTATCTGGATTACCAGCCAGGAATTTTTATCTTTTTCCTTACTTTCTCCCAAACAGTCTCTCCCTCTCTGTGAAGCCATCTGGAACTGGGGGTTGTGGTGATGTAAGCACCCCTGTAGCCAATAATTGGTTAATAAAGCTTATGTTTCTTCGCTACAGATTGCTGGAACAAGACCTAACATATGTGATGGAGTATGTTGTTTGCTGAGAATGATGGCAAGGAAAACTGAGCCGGTCCCCCAAGTGGAAACCTGCTTGGGCATTCTAAAGTAGTAAACTATATGTATATCATACACCAGTTGAACTAGTTCTTTAAACATGGGATATGTGAGCCTACCCCCATGGCTCCCTTGTGGAGAATGCTGTATCAGTGGTGAGCAGGCACCAGCTGCCTGCCTAGTTTATCTTGGTTCTATAAGAAAACACAGAACACCTGACTGTTGATACTAATCACCTGTTCAGAGAGAATAAATACGTGGGTCAGCGTCTGCTTGAGGCTCTGAGCTCAGAAGGCTATTAGCCTCTCGAGGCTCTCAGCTCGAAAGGCTGCTGTCGTATCCCATTTTGCTGCTCTGTCTTTGTGTTTGTTTCTTCATTCCTTCAGCACTGCCTGGGGTGGGGTCTCCACGATCAAGCTGGTCTTGGTAATAGACTCATTTTCAAAACTTTTTAGGAATAAAGTTTAAAGGATGTAGGCTTTTCAGGGAAAAGAAAACTCTGCTATAAAATATGTGCTTTTCAGGTCAGCAAGATTAGTTAACATTGATCTTATTTCTAAACTGAAGTTTACAGAGTTAGAAACCTTTAAAGGTCCAAGAACTAGTGGTTAGTTCTTGGACTTCAGATGTTGTCTTTAAGGGCTAGCTCAACGGTTTCCTCTTCCAGAAAGACTTCTCACTGCTTGAACCATTTTCTCCTATGTTTTCCGCTACTGTTACATGCAAATGCATTCAGAGTTTGTGTATGGTAGTATTGGTTACTTTTATTCTTTTTTTGGGAGAGAGGCAATTTGATCTGATATTGTTCTGTGTGTTTCAATCTCACTTCTTCAGTAGTGGAAAACCTACAAGGGCAGACTGTCTTTTCCTACTTCTGTGAGCACATTATGATGGTTTATGCAACAATTAATACTTATTGAGTACAGATTTATTTTCTTGGCGATGCATGAGATTGTTCCAGCCAGGATTGCTACCCTAGGTGGGCTGGTTTTGACACATCTTCCAAGAACAGACTTTATCTTCTTGTGTGATCTATTTCATGTCTCCAGTGCCAGAGAATATTAGCTCATCAGAGAACTATTGGATTGGAAGGGATATTGGGGACCTATGATCCAGTGGTTTTCAAATGTCTTCTTATCCAGGGAGTGTTGCCTTCAAAAATCTTAGTGTGAAATAGATAAAAGAGAGAGTGATAAATTTGTTCTTCTTACATAGGATCTGGAGGAGGGACTCACACTCATTTGCCTCCATGCCCCTACCATTCTCTTCTCCACCTTTCCAGATGTAACTCAACATATCACTGGGGAATCCAAAATCTGCAAAGCATGTGTAAAAATTGCAATCTAGTCCAAACTTCTCATTTGTACAAACTGAGGCCCACAGAGGAAAAGTAGTTTGTCCAATGTCTCATGGTTGGTAACAAAGGCAGAGCTAGGACAGACTCTTTACCCAACTCTGCTTCTACCAGGGTGTCTTTTCCACTTTACCATAGTATTTTCACAGAGGCAGAAATAAGTGAAAATTTAAATTAGACTGTTAACCAAAACATTTCTGAATGCTCCCCACTTTCTAACCTGTACCTTCAGACTCCCCATTCTGTGGCGAGCCCCAAATAAGAAAACCTCACCCAGCTGCCCAATTGACTGGCTTAATCCTTTAGGGCAGACCATCTCCTGGAGACATGTCAGAAGGCTTAGACTTCATTAGGCAAAGTGTTTCACTGAATGTGTAATGAGGAAGAACCATTTAACTTACCCCAACAATTCCTTCCAGCCCCCATTAAGCGTCTGACCCATGCTTAATACCCCAGTTCATGAGATCTTTGCTAAGAGCAGAAGTGAGCAGACAGCCTAGGTCTGTGGAAAATTCAGATATAGGGTGAGAAGGTGAGATGATGCAGGAAGGCTTTGATTTTGTGATCTACTTTGGTCACTACAAGATTTTGGTAAACTTCCCTATTAATTTTTTTAAAAGTTGGATATGCTAAGATTTCCTCTGAAACTGAGACCCAAAATTTTTCACAGCTTTGGGATTTTTTCAAAGATATACCCCTAGAAAAGTCAACAATTGAATTTCTTAAAAGAAATGAATGATCTTCAGGATACATATGAAAAGCAAGCTTTCACACATCAACCAACTACTTTAATTCACATACTTAGACTACAGAACAGTCTATAAAGTACTTTTAAAAATAGCATCCCATTGAATTTTCACAATGTCACCAAAAAGAAGGTATTATTAGTGTTGTTTTACAGATGACTACATTGAGGCTGGGAGTAGATATATAACTTGGTCATGCAGTTCAGAGTGGTAGAAACAAGCTCCAAATCCAGATACTTCTGTCTCCAGATTGCATATTCTTTTATGCCCTTTAAAAGGCAAAATACTGGACAAGACACACCATTGATCTGAGCCAGTTCAGTAGCTTTAATGCACAGTGATGCCTCATTAATCTCATATTACTGGGGAATGAGCTGTTCTACATAAGTGAATATTTCATATAATGGAAGCTTTAAGTACTAAAGCTTAGCATAAAACTTAACCATTTTGAAGGGACTCTTTTTAGCCTGTGTTAGACATTTATCTTTTGGAGGCCACTTCCTGCACCAGCTCCATTTTCTGTGTCTGGTATTGTCTGCCATCTGCAGACCCAACCCTGTGCAGGCTCAGAACCAATGACTGTGAACCTGGGTGTGCATGTGTAGTCCCTGCCACTGTGGAAATTGTAATCTGAGTTTGCAGCCACAGTTGCTTCAGGAGTTCTCTCTCCTCTTCGAGGCTGTGCTCTGGGCATTCTGTACAGCTTGTCCCCTGGCCCTTCTCTTCACTGGTCTCCTGGGATGTGTCTCTTATTTCCTGCCTCCCCATCTCTTTCTCTTCTTTGGTTATATCCTGATTTCAGAAGAGCATCTCCTTCAGTACCTTCTTGAGAAAGCATGTGTGAGCAATGCTTTTTGACACCCTGAAAGTCTTAATATACATTATTCTCTCTTCATACTTTAATTGGTAATTTGGCTAAATGTAGAATACCAGGATGCAAGGTTTCATTCCAGATTTGAAGCTGTTGCTGCACTGACTTCCCACTTTGAGCATGTTGTTGAGAAGTCTGGTGAAATTCATATTTCCAGTCTTTTTTTTTTCTATGAACTAGGTATTTATGAAGAGATATTTATGACTTGAAGATTTTAGTATCTTCTTTTTATCCCAGATGTTCTGAAAATTTACAGTAGTATGACATGGTATGGGCAAACTCTTTATTAATTGTGCTATACCTTCAGATGTCATAAAGAGCCAATAGACTCTTAATTTAAAAACCCATGTTTCTCAGTTAAAGGAATATTTTGGGCATCTATATTTTGGTAATTTCAGCCTCTTTATTTTATTCTATTCTCTTTTTTTGGAACTGTGCTATACTGTGGTTAGGCTTCTTGGACTGATTGATACTCAAATTTCCTCTCGTCTACTGCTGTTTAATCTCTGTCTTTTTGTTTGAGAGATTCTCTTGACTTTGTGTTCCAAACTTTCTATTGAATTTTTTCCTGTTGAATTTTTTATTTCAAGTGTAATATTTTCCAATTTTAAGAGTTCTAATTTATTTTCTATTCCTTAAAAATGATGTCTTGTTCTTTTGCCAAGGATGAATATTTCTATTTCTCTAAAGATACTTTTCCTGTATAAAGTTTCCTTCTCTGTCCATTGTCCTGATTTCCTATGAGTTTTTTCTGTTAATTTGTTTTAGTCTTGTTTTTTCTTACTGGAGGCTTAATTTTAGTATTTTTTGTTTGTTGATACTTGAGAATATTACATTGGAGCTGACTAGTCACTCTTTTTAGGTAGAGGCAGAGCTTCTCAATTATAATGTGGCTAATCAGGGATCCAGCTGTTTGTGGGAGAACTCTTGAGTGTCAGAATCAAGAGATTCTGGGTCCATTCCATTTCCCCAGATAAAAATCCTCCAGTTTCCTGCCTAGGAAGGCAGTAGTGAGAGAGGCAAGTCCCTAAACTGCCAGTATTTTTAAGCCTGGAGAGTGAGGGAATCTGGAGCCTCCTTGTTCTGTAGGGAGACTCATTCAAACCCTTGTTTTCAGATGTGTCCCTCTCCCTACCATCTGCTCCAATCCTGGGCTAAACCTTTTCTTTATCCTTTTCTTTGTGAAATAAATCTCTAGTTTACTATCAAGGTAGAAAAAGAAACTTGAGAATTTAACTACTTTCTTAACAGACTTTAAACAACTTCTCCTGATGCAGTCCAGGTCCTCATGCCTCTTGTGTGGCTGGCTTTGATTTCTGAGTTTTCCAGGGATCTAAGGCCTACATGGCAGGTTTTTCATTTGATCCCTTCTGCAGGCCCTTGCTGTTGAGCTTTATCAGCTCTGACAGTTTTATTTGGTGTGTTCTAGTCCTGTTTCTTGTCCACTGTAGATCCTTTCTTCTCTCTTTTTCCTTGTGGAGATCACACACACACACACACTCTCTCTCTCTCTCTCTCTCTCTCTCTCTCTCTCTCTCTCTTTTGATTTTTAGTAGAGTATTTGCAGGGAACAGAGATAAACATGTGCCCAATATACCATGTTTAACCAGAAGTAGTAATTTTCCATCTAAATGAGAACTTGCAGAGCATAGCTTAATTAGCCACCCGCATGAATATTAATTGCAGCATGTGAAACAATCATTAGAGACTCTCCCAGACCATTGTACATAAAGAAATTGTATCTGCTTTTTGTAAGTATTGTTTTCATTCATTCATTCATCCAACATGGTATGTGCCTGACACTGGGTGTGTAGCAGTGAACCAAAGTCCCTGCCTTTTAAAGTTTTCTTTTTTTTCTTTTTTGGTTTTTTTTTATTTCAGTATCTCCAGTTTCTTTTCTTTCTTTTTTCTTTTTTTAATATATATATTTTATTGCACTTTAGGTCTAGAGTACGTGTGAAGAACATACAGCGTTGTTGCATAGATACATACAGGGCAATGTGGTTTGCTGCCTCCATCCCCATCACCAATACCTGGCATTTCTTCCCATGTTACCCCTCCCCAACTCCCTACCCACTGCTGTCCCTCCCCTAGTCATCCCCAACAGACACCAGTGTGTGATGCTCCCCTCCCTGTGTCCATGTATTCTCATTGTTCAACACCCACCTATGAGTGAGAACATGTGGTGTTTGATTTTTTGTTGTTGTGTCAGTTTGCTGAGAACGATGGTTCCCAGGTTCATCCATATCCCTACAGGGGACACAAAATCATCGCTTTTTTATGGCTGCATAGTATTCCACAGTGTATATGTGCCACATTTTCCCTGTCCAGTCTATCATTGATGGGCATTTGGGTTGGTTCCAAGTCTTTGCTATTGTAAACAGTGCTGCAATGAACGTATGTGTGCATGTGTCTTTATAATAGAATGATTTATAATACTTTGGATGTATATCCAGTAATAGGATTGCTGCATCAAATGACATTTCTATTTCTAGGTCATTGAGGAATCGCCACACTGTCTTCTACAATGGTTGAACTAGTTTACACCCCCACTAATAGTGTGAAAGTGTTCCTATTTCTCCACATCCTCTCCAGCATCTGTTGTTTTCAGATTTTTTAATGATCACCATTCTAACTGGCATGAGATGGTATCTAAATGTGGTTTTGATTTGCATTTCTCTAATAACCAGTGATTATGAGCATTTTTTCATATGTTTGTTGGCCTCATATATGTCTTCTTTTGAAAGTGTCTGTTCATACCCTTTGCCCACTTTTGAATGGGCTTGTTTTTTTTTTTTTTTTTTTTTTTCTTGTAAATCTGTTTTAGTTCTTTGTAGATTCTGGATATTAGCCCTTTGTCACATGAGTAGGTTGCAAAAATTTTTTCCCATTCTGTTGGTTGCCGGTTCACTCTAATGATTGTTTCTTTTGCTGTGCAGAAGCTCTGGAGTTTAATTAGATCACATTTGTCTATTTTGGCTTTTGTTTCCACTGCTTTTGGGGTTTCAGTCATGAAGTCCTTGCCTATGCCTGTGTCCTGAATGGTTTGGCCTAGGTTTTCTTCTAGGGTTTATTATGGTGTTAGGTCTTATGTTTAAGTATTTAATCCATCTGGAGTTAATTTTAGTGTTGTCGGGAAGGGGTCCAGTTTCTGCTTTCTGCACATGACTAGCCAGTTTTCCCAACACCATTTATTAAACAGGGAATCCTTTCCCCATTGCTTGTTTTTGCCAGCTTTGTCAAAGATCAGATGGATGTAGATGTGTGGCGTTGCCTCCGAGGCCTCTGTTCTGTTCCATTGGTCTATATCTCTGTTTTGGTACCAGTACCATGCTGTTTTGATTACTGTAGCCTTGTCAGGTAGCATGATGCCTCCAGGTTTGTTCTTTTTGCTTAGAATTAACTTGGCTATGCAGGTTCTGTTTCAGTTCCATATGAAGTTTAAGGTGGTTTTTTTCCAGTTCTGTGAAGACAGTCATAGGTAGCTTGATGGGGGTAGCATTGAATCTATAAATTACTTTGGGCAGTATGGCCATTTTCACAATATTGTTTCTTCATAACCATGAGCATGGAGTGTTTCTCCATCTGTTTGTGTTCTCTCTTATGTCCTTGAGCAGGAGTTTTTAGTTCTCCTTGAAGAGGTCATTTACATCCTTTGTTAGTTATATTCCTATGTATCTTATTCCTTTTGTAGCAATTGTGAATGGCAATTCATTCTTGATTTGACTCTCTTATGTCTGTTATTGTTGTATAGGAATGCTTTTGATTTCTGTACATTGAGTTTGTATCCTGAGACTTTGCTGAAGTTGTTTATCAGTTTCAGGAGATTTTGGGCTGAGATAATGGGGTCTTCTAAATATACAATCATGTCATCTGCAAATAGAGACAATTTGACTTCTTCCTTTTCTAATTGAATACCCTTTATTTCTTTTTCTTGCCTGATTGCTCTGGCTCGAACTTCCAATACTATATTGAATGGGAGTGCTGAGAGAAGGCATCCTTGTCTAGTGCCAGATTTCAAAGGGAATGCTTCCAGTTTTTGCCCATTCAGTATAATATTGGCTGTGGTTTGTCATAAATATCTTTTATTATTTTGAGACAAGTTCCATCATTACCTAGTTTCTTGAGAGTTTTTAGCATAAAGGGCTGTTGAATTTTGTCGAAGGCCTTCTCTGCATCTATTGAGATAATCATGTGGTTTTTGTCTTTGGTGTTCATGTGGTGAATTATGTTTATAGACTTGCATATGTTGAACCAATTTTGCATCCCCAGGATGAAGCCTACTTGTTCGTGATGGATAAGCTTTTTGATGTGTTGTTGCAATTGGTTTGCTAGTATTTTATTGAAGATTTTTGCATCTATGTTCATCATGGATATTGGCCTGAAGTTTTCTTTTCTTGTTGAGTCTCTGCCGGGTTTTGGTATCAGGATGATGTTGGTCTCATAAAATGATTTGAGAAGAATCCCCTCTTTTTGTATTGTTTGGAATAGTTTCAGAAGGAGTGGTAACAGCTCCTCTTTGTATGTCTGGTAGAATTTGGCTGTGAACCCTTCTGGACCTGGGCTTTTTTGGTGGGTAGGCTATTAATTGCTGCCTCAACTTCAGACCTTGTTATTTGTCTATTCAGGGTTTTGACTTCTTCCTGGTTTAGGCTTGGGAGGGTGTAAGTGTCCAGGAATTTGTACATTTCTTCGAGGTTTATTGGTTTATGTGCATCGAGTTTTTTGTAGTAAACTCTAATGGTAATTTGTATTTCTGTGGAATCTGTGGTGATATCCCCTTTATCGTTTTCTATTGCATCTATTTGATTCTCCTCTCTTTTCTTTTTTATTAATCTGTCTAGTGGTCTATTTTGTGGATCTTTTCAGAAAACCAGTTCCTGGATTTATTAATTTTTTGAAGGGTTTTTTGTGTCTCTATCTCATTCAGTTCTGCTCTGATCTTAATTGTTTCTTGTATTCTGCTAGCATTTGCGTTTTTTTAATCTTGCTCCTATAGCTCTTTCAATTTTGATGATAGGGTGTCAATTTTCGATCTTACCTTGCTTCTCATGTGTGCATTTATTGCTATTAATTTTCCTCTAGACACTGCTTTAAATGTGTCCCAGATATTCTGGCATGTTCTGTCTTTGTTCTTGTTGGTTTTGAAGAACATCTTTATTTCTGCCTTCATTTCATTGTTTATCCAGTCAACATTCAAGATCCAGTTGTTTATTCTCCAAGAAGTTGTGTGGTTCTGAGTTAGTTTCTTAATCCTGAGTTCTAATTTAATTTGCCCTGTAGTCTCAGAGATTGTCATGATTTCCGTTCATTTGCATTTGCTGAGGAGTGATTTACTTCCAATTATGTAGTCAATTTTAGAGTAGGTGTGATGTGGTGCTGAGAGGAATGTATATTTTGTGTATTTGGGGTGGAGAGTTCTGTAAATATCTATTAGGTTTGCTTGGTCCAGATCTGAGTTCAAGTCTTGAATATCCTCATTAATTTTCTGTCTCATCGATCTGTCTAATATTGACAGTGGAGTGTTAAAGTTTCCCACGGTTATTGCATGGGAGTCTAAGTCTCTTTGTAGGTCATTAAGAACTTGCTGTATGTATCTGGGAGCTCCTGTATTGGGTGCATAGAAATTTAGGATCACTAGCTCTTCTTGTTGCATTAATCCTTTTATCAATATGTAATGCCCTTCTTTGTCTCTTTTGATCTTTGCTAGTTTAAAGTCCATTTTATCAGAGACTAGGATTGCAGCTTCTGCTTTTTTTTTTTTTTTCCTCTCCATTTGCTTGGTAAATCTTCCTCCATCCTTTTATTTTGAGCCTATGTGTATCATTGTATGTGAGATGGTTTTTCTGGATACAGCACATGGGTTTTGAATTTTTATCCAATTTGCCAGTCTTTGTCTTTGGATTGGAGCATTTAGCCCATTTACATTTAAGGTTAATATTGTTATGTGTGAATTTGATCCTGCCATTTTGATGCTAGCTGGTTGTTTGCCCATTAGTTGACACAGTTTCTTCATTATGTTGATGCTGTTTACCATTTGGTACGTTTTTGGAGTGGCTGATATTGGTTGTTCCTCTCTATGTTTAGTGCTTCTTTCAGGAGCTCTTGTAAGGCAGGCCTGGTGATGACAAAATTTCTCAGCAATTTCTTCTTTGTAAAGGATTTTATTTCTCATTCACTTATGAAGCTTAGTTTGGCTAGATATGAAATTCTAGGTTGAAAGTTCTTTTCTTTATGGATGTTGAATATTGGTTCCCACTGTCTTCTGATTTGTAGGGTTTTTGTGAAGAGATTCACTGTGAATCTGATGGGCTTCCTTTTTTGGGTAATCCAACCATTCTCTCTGGCTGCCCTTAGCATTCATTCCTTCATTTCAACCCTGGTGAATCTGATGATTATGTGCTTTGGGGTTGCTCTTCTTGAGGAATGTCTTTGTGGTGTTCTCTGTATTCCCTGGACGTGAATATTAACCTGCCTTGCTAGGTTGGGGAAGTTCTCCTGGAAAATATCCTGAAGAGTGTTTTCCAGCTTGGATTCATTCTCTCTGTCACATTCAGGTACACCTATTAAAGGTAGATTAGGTCATTTCATGTAATCCCATATTTCTTGAAGGCTTTGTTCATTTTATTTCACTCTTTTTTTCTCTAATCTTGCCTTCTCATTTTATTTCATTGAGTTGATCTTCAATCACTGATATCCTTTCTTCTGCTTGGTCATTTCAGCTATTGAAACTTGTGTATGTTTCACAAAGTTCTCATGTTATGTTTTTCAGCTCCATCAATTCATCTGTATTCTTTTCTAAGCTGTTTATTCTCATTAGCATTTTGTCAAACCTTTTTTAAGGTTCTTAGTTTCTTTGCATTGGGTTAGAACATGTTCTTTTAGCTCAGAGAAGTTTGTTATTACCCACTCTCTGAAGCCTGTTTCTGTCAATTCATCAGACTCATTCTCCATCCAGCCTTGTTCCCTTGCTGGTGAGGAGTTGTGATCCCTTGGAGGAGGAGAGGCATTCTGGTTTTGGGTGTTTTCATCCTTTTTGCTCTGGTTTCTTCCCATCTTTGTGGATTTATCTACCTGTGGTCTTTGTAGTTGGTGACTTTTGGATGGGGTCTCTAAATGGACATCCTTTTTGTTGATGATGAAGTTATTTCTTTCTGTTTTGTAGTTTTCCTTCTAACAATCAGGCTCCTATGCTTTAGGACTGCTGGAGGTCCACTCCAGATCCTACTTTCCTGGGGATCACCTGTAGGGGCTGCAGAATAGTAAGGTTTGCTGCCAGTTTCTTCTTCTTTTATCTCTGTCCCAGAAGGATACCCGCCAGATGTCAGCCTGAGCTCTCCTTTATGAGGTGTCTCTTTGGATATACGGGGGTCAGGAGCTGCTTGAGGAGACAGTCTGTCCCTTATAGGAGCTCAAGTGCTGAGCTGTGAGCTCCATTTTTCCATCAGAGCTGCTGGGCAGGTACATTTAAGTCGGCTGCAGTGGAGCTCATAAGTGCCATGTTTCCCTAGGTGCTCTGTCTGGGGAAGATGGGGCTTTATTGATAAATTCCTGATGTGCTGCTGCCTTTTTTCAGAGATGCCCTGCCCAGTGAGGAGTTAGCCTAGTCACAGTCTGCCAGCAGAGGCATTGCTCAGCTGCCATGGGCTCTTCCCAGCTTCTGTGTGAACTTCCTTGCAGTTTTGTTTATAGAGGTATAGTTAGAACTGCCTCAGTAGTGGCAGTCTGCCTCAGTAATGGTGGACTACCTCGGTAATGGCAGATGCCCTTCCCCCTCACAGAGCTAGACCGTCCTGGGTCCAGCTGTGCTTGCTGTGAAATTCTCAATTCAGAGCATTTCAGGTTGCTGGTCTTTGTGGGGGTGGGACCTGCTGAGCCAGATCACCTGGCTCCCTGTTTCAGTCCGTTTTTTTCAGTTGAATGGGCGACTCTGTCTCCCAGTCGCCAGTTGAAATGGCACCCAGATTTGTGATAGTTTTTGCATGGAGATCCACTGCACAGGCTGAAACAACCATGCTGGAGACTCTTGGCACTTTTCCGCCAGGGAATCTCCTGGTCTGTTGGCAGTAAAAATTCATTTGGAAATGCAGTGATTACTCACCCTTCTGTGTTCTCACTGGAAACTGCATTCCAGAGCTGTTTCTATGTGGCCATCTTGGGTCGTGCTCCCTTTTAAAGTTTTCTGTCTATTTTTTTGTATGGCCTTTTACTAGTTATTGTCAGTGTTCTTGCCTGTCTTTTTTTTTTTTTTCTTCAATTTGCCTCTTCTGGTGTGTATGAGCCTAGTGAATAAGGAAATCAAATTCATTAGGCCAGCACATGAAGGAAGAATAACCTCATGTTGAGTATGGACCTAGGAGGATCTGGGATGCTTAACATGCATGGAGTTTGTAATATTAACTTATGGTTTTTGTGGATCTTTTCTCTTTCCTTTTTTTGCACCCTATTTTTGATTCCTGGTTATATTTTTGATAGTTAAACTAGTCAGAAAAGGGGCTTCTAAGTATAGAATTTGTTTAGGATCAAAGAATTTTAGAGCTGAAAGAGATCTTTGAGGGCACACAATAAATCTTTTTCATTTTATAGCTGTAGCAGTTCATGCCTAGAGAGGTGAAAAGAATTGCTGTAGGTCACACAGCTAGCGTCACTGATCCAAGGCTAGAACCCAGGTCCTTGGGGCTTTTGCTAAAACATGATCCGATTTATATGTTAAGAAGCATGCATGGAAAAATTAGCAGCCAGTTTAGGTGATGGAAGTTATAGCAGAGATGGGGTTGCCTTTTCTGAAGGGCATGGGTCTTATTAGATTGCCAGGGCATCTGTAGCTTGAGCTACCCCAATACCTGAACAGGAAGGGCTTTAATATCTGCACTCTTCTTATGTGTAATGCAGCTACAGTCTCCCTTCAGTTTAACTGGAAAAGGGGCTTGAATTTACAGTGTGCATGATCTTTATGTGTTTTCTGCTGATCACTGCTTAACAAGGTATTCTACAGAAGAGATTTGTTAGTTTTAATAGCCCTTAAATTACTTATGGCAATTACCTGCATCACTTTCAACTCCATGGAGGTTATTAAAATGCTCTCATGGCAACAGTAAAGAAATATAAAAATAGGTAAAGATGAAATTATGCCTGCTCCCTGAGGCATTTGCTTGAAATGTATTTGCATTGCTTTTATACAGGGGGATACATTTAGTTCAAGACAAACATCCTAACTCTGAGGTTGGATCAACTTAAAAGCAGATATGTATCATCTTAAAAATCATTTTCACATTCCACCAATTTTATTCCAGTGCTATCTTCACAGAGGTAACTGGGAAATATTTTGGTTAAGATTTAATAAGCATTTGTTGAGCCTCAAGCTTATGTCATGTTCTGAACCAGGTAATGTCACATATGCTGTTTCATTTGAGACTCAAATAACCTCTGTGATATTATACCTATATTATAGATAAGGAAATTTAGATTTATAGTAGTGATAATGATAACATCACATGGCTAGTAATGGCTAGTCATTTGAGACTCAAAGAACCTCTGTGATATTATACCTATTTTATAGATAAGGAAATTTGGATTTATAGAAGGGAAGTAATAATCATAACATCACATGGCGAGTAATGGCTAGTAAGTATAACAGATGGGAATTCAAATTCAACCTCAATTTCAGCATGATTTGTAATATCTCACAAGTACTACCTACTAATGAGATGGCCTTACCTGTAAACAGAAAAGGCTTCTGTATTATTATTATTATTATTATTATTATTATGTTTTTGCAGGATTCAGGGGACATTTTATGTCTCATGAGTCCATCTGATCACTTAAATGCTATCATTTCTTATATTCCTGTGTGCTAAGGTGGTCTTTCTGGGATTCTCTTCTTAAAACCTAAGGCTGGATAAAGCTTTACATAGGTCTTTAACCCTTAGTGCCCTGCTACTCAAAGTGTGGCCCATGCCGAGCAGCATCAGCATCTCCTGGAATGTCTTAAAAAGCAGAATATTAGTCTCTACCCCAGACTTACTCAGTCAGAATCTACATTTGAACAAGATCCCCAGGTACATATGCACATTAATGTTTGAGAAGCACTCTCCTAATATGAGAGTCTGCCAGAGGCTTCTTTTTCTGTTGAGGGTATTGACCATTGGGGGAGTGGAGTGAGAGGAATATGGAGGACTTCTATGCGGAGGGTGAGAATCCTGCTGTATAGTAGGACATTGCATATGAATCTCACTCATATCCCAGGTTTGTCCAGGACCTGCCCCCAGGAAGGACATGTAACTAACCACAGGAGGGAGGTAGTCAGTGCATCTGCATGCTGGGATTAATTTCTCATGATGCATGTGATTTTCCTTAGAGGTGGCCCACAGCATTTTTATGTGAAATGCGTGGATGTGTGTTTCTGCTTTCTATGGTAAAGGTAACCTTCCTGAACCATGCCTCCCTAACCTTTATTTTTCATCCTGTTCCTTTTCTGATCTCCCATCTCTATCTCTGACATATTTCTGAACATCATACTCCAAGGGTCTCATAGTGCTTCTAATTTAAAATCCCTAATGCCAAACACATTCTCTTTCTCTCCTCTTTTTCTATCTGTGGTCAATAGTGACACTGATTTATGAATTAATCTGGCCTATCATTCTACATAGTTATGATGCAATTGCTGGGAATTGGTCACTTTTAATGGCCTTGTTCTTAAGGAGCCCTACTCTAACAGGGCAGATGAACTTGCAAACACACAATTTCAGAAAAATGTGCTAAGTGTTCTATTAGGGCAGCGCTGTCATTAGGCAGCCTCTAGCCACATGTGGCTACTGAGTGCTGGAAATAGTCTGAACTGAAATGTTGTGGGAATTCACTCAGGGTGGTGGCAAAAACTAATAAGGGAAACATATTAGAGAAAGTTACAGAATATAGTCTCAAACCCTTTTGGAAGCCCTAAGGGTTTTTTCTATCATTCTTGGCTGAAAGCAGCCTAAATACCCTTTACATTTAGTTAATAAGTAAAGCAAATAGCTAGGGTGTGTGGGGGAGTTTACCTAACTAACTTGTTTGCTCATGTGGTCTTAAAACTTTGAGCCAGATGACCCTCTTGGGGTGAGGTTGATCAGGAAGATTATCCTCTAATGATATTTGCTTTGTGCATAGGAACCTGTCTTTTAATCTCCACCCTAGTGGTGTTGACTCAAGCCTTTCTCAATTAAACTTTACTAAATAAATGTAAGTTTCACTGGCTGGTGGGGGCTGGGCAGTTGCTATCTCTTTACAGCACTCTCCAGGGAGTCTGTAAGCAGCCACAGACCCTCAGCTGAACTGGCAAAGCATAATATCTGTATATCAGTGTACTTTATTCATCCATTGCTGAGTCAGGGTCTGCAGGACAGGCCCCCACATGTGGTGACCCCAATAAGATGTGCTCCAAGTGTAAAACATACGCTGTACTCTGAAGACCTAGAAAGAAGAAAAGAATGTAAAATACATATTAAAAGACAAAGTCTCACTCTGTCCTTCAGGCTGCAGTGCAGTGGCACGACTATAGCTCACTATAGTCTTGAATTCCTGGGCTCAAGGTCCTCTGGCTTAGCCTCTTGACTAGCTGGGACCACAGATGAATGCCACCATGCCCAGCTAATTTATTTTTCAATTTTTTTGGTAGTGATGAGCTCTTGCTATGTTGCCTAGGCTGGTCTCCAACTCTAGGACTCAAGTAATCCTCCTGCCTTGGCCTCCAAAGCACTAGGATTACAGGCACGAGCCACCACACCTGACCTAAAATCTTAACATTTAAAAATGTTGATTACATATTACATTGATACTTAATATATTTGGATATAATGAGTTAAATAAAATGTAGTATTAAAATTAAGTCCATCTGATTCTTTGTACTTTTAAAAATGTAGTTACAAGAAAATTCAAAATTACTTGTGGCTAGCATTATATTTCTATTGAGCAGGGCTCCATTACTCCATCGGGAGCACAGTGGAACCACAGAGTCAGGGAAGGTGTCAAAGAAGGGTGAAGGGGCAATAGGAGCTTTTCAAGCAAAGAAAAAGGTGGAGGAGAGGATTCTCTGTGGCCTTAGTGACTAGGAAAGCAGATGAGTTGAATTAAAGGAGATGAATCGGACTATTGCTTTTTCATTACTAACAACCATCTCACCACTGAAGTCCAGCCAGAGAACAAGAGTATATCTCTTCCTGCAGTAATATTACTGAATGGAGTCCTGCCTGGCTGTGTGAGCCTTTCTGAAGAATCACCTAACCTTTCCTTCAGTCCCTTTGAAGTAGAGGCCTTGCTTCTACCTGCAGGCCGCTGTGAGAGAGTGAAATAAAATTCATTTCCAGCTCTGGATGAAGGGTTAAGGATAGTTCAGGGTTTGTTTGTCGACATCCTGTTTTCTCTTCTAAATGGTGACTTATAATCAAATGGCAAAAGGCAAAAATTGCTGATTCCTGAGGCTTTGGCAGGGAGGAGGCTGGAAACTTCTCTCCCTCCTTCTCTCTCCCTCTCATTTTTGTCCCTTGGATGAAATCTGGCACTTGAGAGCCCACATTTATCCTGTGACTGATGTGAGGTGGCACATTTATACCACATGGGGATCTTCTACCCCAAATCCAGAACCATGAGAACTGTGGGCTCCACAGGTGCGAGAGGAGACCGTTCTCTCAGGTGGGCAGCATCTGCCCCCTTCACAGCCAGCGGGTCTTTTCATCTGTCTTCTGTTTTGGAAAACACAGGCTTCTGCTGGGAGGTCTGAGATCTACAAAAGAGAAAAGAATGAGGCAGGAGCTCGAGACCGAGGTAAAACTCCAACTGATGCACCCTGGATTAATCTTCCAGCTTTAGAGAGATCCTCTAGGGGAAGATAACGAGGTTTTGTCTATGGACTCAGAGCTGGCTGTGGACAAAATGTGAAGTTTAATCACTAAATATGGATCGAATTATTTCCCTCTGCCGGGCACTGCCTGGAGTGTGGGGAAAGGAAGAGAAGCCCTACAGTCCCATGCAATAGCTATTTTTGTTCCTGTTTAACGGATGACAAAGCTGAGGTTAAATGCCTTGCCTGCACCGCAAATAAATGGTAAGCATGTGAGATGATGTGTGTGCCGAGTAGCTGGACTTAATCATTCCACAGTGCATACCTATATTGTGACATCACATTGTACCCCATAAAGACATAAAATTAGTATTTGGCAATTAAAAATTTCAAAATATAAATGCCTTGCTTCATTCAGTCTTAAAATCCAGGTCGCTAGCCAGGGGGTTGTAGTTCTGTCCTCTGCAAGGCCACAGGACCTCCCTTCTCTCTCCACTCCACTCTGTGGACACCCCCGGGTAAATGTATCTTAGCCCAAGAGAAGCAGTTTAGACATACTGCAAGCACCCACTGCAAGCACCCGCCTTCCCCCTCTGTATGTACTTTGAGGAGTAAGGGATGGGAGAGGCCGCCTGGAGCAGGCCCTAAGCTCCCAGTGTGTGTTTTGAGGGGTCAGGAGTCGGGGGTCAGATGTTGAGTAAGCACATCCTACCACATGTCTGCCTCACACAGGGCACAGATGGCTGCTTTTTTAGGTAAAGCAGGAGGGAAACAGCTGACAACAGAATTCTCTTTATTTTGATTCTTCTTTCTTTTGTGACTTAGTGTGTCTGAGGCTGGCTGCAAACATGTTTCTCAGATAAAGCAACATTTTCCTCTAATTTATCAGATAATGGACCAGAATCCCTAGCCCCCAAGCCCAGCAGAGCACCCCGAGAGTACACATTTCTTCTGAGCTCCAGTTGCCAGGTGTCTGTATCCAACACTGAAAACCACTTTTGAGGACCAAATTGTGAAAACGTCAGACTTTGTGTGTGGCATAAGTTGATACCATTTTGGCTGATAAATATTTGTCAAGCATGTGAGGCGTCTTTGCTGAAACCCTCTGGCTGGCTGATGTCTCCTTGCTGCTCCTTCAGGCATGCCAGGGTTTAATGGCTGAAGACCTAAATACTGTGTCAAAGGCAGGCATGAAAGAAATGAGGAATGTAGTAACCAGTCACAGCACCAAAGAGAAAAGACAGTGGAGGAGGGCTTTAGAAACCTTCCATCTAGCCTTTGTTAAGGAGAGATGGAAACTGAGGCCAGACAGGAAGTGGCAGAGTGACCCAGCTTGTGGGGGGCAGGGTCAGTCTGGGAACTAGGATGGCTGACGGCTGGTCTAGCCTAGGCTCTCTCAGGGAGTGCATGGCGAAGGGCTGCCTCTCAAGAGTTTATGTCTGTTAGGAACAGAGAACACAAAAATTCTGGAGTCTCTTCATCAGTCCTTTCTCCAGGCTAGAAAAACTGTAATGTCAGAAGAAGCTCACAAGCCCTGTGCAGAGATTTGACATTCAGCTGCTCACTCTGCTCTAGAGAGGTTTTTTTATGCCAGACAGGGGCTCTGAATGTCTCTGTCAGTGAGTTGAGGAGCCTATCGGACTTGCTGGCTTCATCAGACAAGGTGTGGAGAGATGTCAAGAGACCTCCTGGAGAATCCAAATCAATACTTGGCATAACAAAGCTAGCTTTGAAGCCCCCGAGTTAACAAAGGAAAGTTTCTTTGCTGCTTGGACAAGTTAGAACCATGCAAAAATGGTTAAAAGTGTCTTAGGATCTCCCCCCCGCCACTCCCCCCGATAGTTTTGGCTTTGAGAAATGATTTTCCCACTGTGCACCTGGGCATACTTGGATCTATATGAGGAGGAAAAGTAAAGGTATAAGGTAAACATGGAGTTTGCCTTCTGTTGGTTGATAATCTACAAAGCTTCCACTTGCCTTCTGCCCCAGCACCCAGGGCTCGTATTCCTCTCTGACTGCCCACTGCTACCAAATCAAGCCACTCTCCTGCGTATCAGTTCTCATTCTGGAACTTTGCTTCTTTCACCCACACTTATAGGCCACATGTTCACACATTCCCTAACCACTTACTTCTTCAAGACCTTGCTTGAAGTGCTTGTGGCTGGTTAAGTAGCTAGACGCTGTACAAGTTTATAGCTTCAGATATAAATGCTTTGCCCTAGGAGAGAGACTAATGCTCTGCGATTTTGGACCAGCCATTTAATATCTTGGAGTTTCCATTTTCTTATCAGTGAATAAGTGATGTTTGCTCTACTAATGCAAGAGGATTGTTGCAAGATTTGAAACCCATGTGAATTAATGAATGTAAAAAGACCTTGGTCAAACTGTTACATGCTGTATAAAAAGTGAGAGAGCATGATTAAATGCCTTAGTTTAAAGAAGTCCATTTTCAAGGCTTATGTCTGGTTAAGGGGCAGATCATTGTTGATAGATAACCTCCCACCCCCAGATTCACCTGCAGGACTTACATGTCTCTGCCTATGTCTGTTTTGCACTACTCCTTGGTTTAACCCCTTCCTTGTCTTGCTTTAACTCTGGTGACTTAACCTCTCATGCATCTCACATTGAGACAAGTCTAAAATGAGCCTCTGCAGAAGGGGAACAAATGCCAGCCCTGGAGAAGGATCGGAATGCTTTCCCTTTTATTCCTTTCAGGGCTCTGAGTGTGTGCTGGATTGGATGGTCTAGGGAGGAGATGCTGAGTGCAACTTTTCCTGTTTCCCAGCGTTAGTGCCTGGGAGCCCAGACATCAGGATGAAAAGGCCCCAAATAACCCATGTTCTAAAGAGAGAAGCCAAAAAATGCACCTATTTTCCAGCTTGGTCTTCCTGGTTTGTGGCTGCCATCCCAGGTGTCACTATCTCTCTCCACTCTACCTTCTGGTTCATTGTTCATCATTCTAAGGGATAAGAACACGAAGAGGCGAGAGAGTCATCACTATCATGAACCTGGGGTGTGAGGTGCTAGTTTCCTGACATCCCTGAAAAAAAAATACAGTTTGCATTCGTATCCACCCCCAAAGGTTGAGCTGCCAACCCCCTTCAGTAAGACACTTGTACCAGGAAAAAGGAGTAATGGGAATAAAAGACAAGAGCAATTTGAGTTTTTATTTCATTACTCACATCTCTCTGTCCTGCCTCTTTCCTCACTGAAGTACTGGATTTCTGTTTCCAACCAGCTACAATGAGCAGTCTCCATCAGGAATCGGGACTCTGGTCTCAACACGGGACTGTTGGGGACCCTCTAATAGCCTTGTCCTTGACAGACATGACTTTGGCCACCTCGGCAGCAAGAGGCATCTGAAGGAATATGCTCGCGGTCCCAGGAGTTGTCAGAAACGTCTGCAGGCAGGTGTCTTGGGTTCCTGCTTAGAAGGGCACTGGCCAGGCCCTGTGTAAGCTCAGCAATCAGGTCACTCTCCTGCTCTCCTGGTGCTGATCCCAGGTCCTTTCTGTCATTCTGTAGCCCTCAGGATTTGGGTTGTCGTTCGGACTGTCCTGTTGGGAACCCTTCCCCGTAGTCCTCACATCCACTGAGCAGCCTGAGTGGGCACCACGTCTGGCTGTTTTGCTTATGCTCAGCTAATGGATTGCAGTCCCAGAAACACCACCTTGACAAGGTTAGCCTGCAATGTGTTAGGCGAATGAGGGCCACAAGGTGGCAGCAGAGGATTACCCACTTGCTAGTGGAGTTGGGCAGCTCTTAATGGGGGTAGAGAGATGGAGTTTCCTTACCGCCCGGCAGGTTGGAAAGCAAGTGAGACAACATTTTAGAGGATTGGGAGATCAATAGGAACAGGTGCTGAAAGATTCCAGGAGAGTGTTGACATAGGACTTGAAAGACTAATAATCATGTATTAAATGTTTATTATGAGGCAGGCAATGTGCTTAGCACTTATACATTACATGATGCATTTCTTGGAACAACCTTGCGATTACCACTATTCTACTTGTGAGAAAATAGGACTCAGAGTAATTGAGTTACTGGCTCGAGTTCACATGGCTATTAATTGATGGAATTAGAAATAAAAACCAGGTCTGACAGACGTTAGACCCTGAGTTCTGAACCTCTATGTTAAACAGTGCAAGCGTCGTGATAGACTAGTGGTTCTCAAAATGTGGTCCTGAACCCCCTGGGATTGGCATCACGTGGTGACTTGTTAAAATGCACATTCGTGGGCGGGCACGGTGGCTCACATCTGTAATTCCAGCATTCTGGGAGGCTGAGGCAGGCAGATCACTTGAGGTCAGGAGTTTCAGACCAGCCTGGCCAATATGGCAAAACCGTGTCTCTACTAAAAATACAAAAATTAGCTGGGCATGGTGGTATGTGCCTGTAGTACCAGCTACTCAGGAGGTTGAAGCAGGAGAATTGCTTGAACCCAGGAGGCAGAGGTTGCAGTGAGCCAAGATTGTGCAACTGAATTCCAGCCTGAATGATAGAATGAGACTCTGTCTTTAAAAAATAATGATAATTTAAAGAAATGAAAATTCTCAGGGTTTGCCCCAAACCTGCTGAATCAGAAACCCTGGGGTGGGGCTTAGCAATCTCTCTCTCTCTCTCTTTCTCTGTGTGTGTGTGTTTTAATTTAAAATGTAGTTTTTAAAATAGAGACAGGGTCTTGCTTTGTTGCCCAGGCTAGTTTCCAACTCCTGACTTGAAGCGATCCACCTCAGCCTCTGAAAATGCTGTGATTATAGATATGAACCACCCTGCCTGGCCCCAGTCTGTGTTTTTAAAAGCCCTCTGCCAAGATTCTGATGCTGCTCCAGTTTGAGAAGCACTGGTATAGATAACATTCCAGCCTGTCAAATGCTGTGCTGTGGCTTTGCCTATGAGCATTGCCGTCATGGTGCACCACTGATGGAGCTGGAACTGCCCCACCCTTGACCTTGACATTAGGCCAGCTAGCCCCAAAGGTAAGGAAGTGGTTAGGGTTCACTCCAATTCTGCTTCTTACCTGCTTACATTTTTCTCCCTGTTTAGCTGTAGGTGGGGGAGAAAAGTCTTTGTGGAACTTGGAACTTTTCTCTTCATTAACATGACAAACAGGCTACCTCTATCAAGGACAGCTGGGTGAAACTGGCCTGGAATTTAGAATCTCCTTATAAATAAAGTCTCAGCTTTAAGCATTAACGAAAGACATGAGATCTTTATGGTGCCATTCATTTCTGATCTTGCCAATTTCGTAGCCGGAGAGTGACTGCTATCTTTGTCCAAGCCACTAATTATGCAGCCCCGTCCTGATGTGTGGTAGTTCAGGTTCTTAGCAAAAATTGTTATTCCTTTTAAAATATTGTATAACATGTAAGACTGGAAGGAAAGACTCAAAATTATTAATCTTTGTATTTTAGCTAAGAATTTCAGAGTGATTTTAAGTTGTTTCTTTGTGCTTTAAGAAATTTTTGTTTTTACCTTTGAAGTGTGCACACATTTTTCAGTAGAGAAGAAAATAATGCTGTTTTATAAACACATCTTTTATTCTGGGAGATGAACCCAGCAGAATGAAAGTTATGTGCCTGAAATTCCTGATGATTAGACAAGGGAACATTGTTTGAAGCTTTTGTATAGCCATTTAAATAAAAAGAAAACTCATTAATTTTCGGCTTATTCATTTGATATTTGTGATTATATCCATAGGAGATGGGAGCATTTTTTTTTAACTGAGGGTACAAAAGGATATTAAGAACAAGGCAGTGTTTAGGAGAACAGATTGTTTCCATGGAGTCTGAACCACCTTCGACATTCTTATGTATGTGCTAGCACTGATGTGCTTATTATACATTCTTCTTATATATTCATTCGTCAGATTATAGATGGTGTCTCTCTATATTGGCACCTATCTGTAGCTTTAAAATCAGACTGTGGGATATAGTAGTATACCCAGTGAGCTCTAATTGTTTGTGACTGTTTATTCAGACACATATGGAAATGACATGTTCAGGAATCATCTTTCTAGGCTGAATCCCAGAAGACCTCCAATGGCTTAGATACCTAAGATTGCAGAAGTGAAGCAACAAGATCTGTTTAAGTGATCATCTCTCACAGGATGGGCTTCTGGACACTTCAGAAATGTACAGAAGCCAAGTAGCCTTGGGGAGGTAAAGACCTCTTAAGAGTGGACTCCTTATTAGCAAAGAACCCTTCTGATGTAGAGAAACCCAGACCTTTGGGCACTCCTCAAAGGCAAGCTGGTTCTCAGACTCCATCAGATCTCAGATAAGCTTCTGAGGATGGGGCCACAGCAGCAGCAGTGGTGGCACACGCCAGCTGATCCCCATGGACTGAGCTGCAGAGGACACCTCACCCCCGCCCTTGCTGCCACTGGCCTTGCTAGAAAGGAAAGTGACTCTTCTGAAGCAGGGAGGACTGAGCAGGAGCACCACCTGGCAGAGCCCCTCCTCTACAGGGCTCCATGTAGACAGGCCTGGGAATGAAAGATGTGTATTACACGTATTATCTCATTTATATATGTGTCCCTTGCTTGTCTTCCCCATTTGAAATTGTTAAAAAGGAAAAAATCTTATGTTTAAATTCATTAGAGTTTGCATGAACAAAAAAACCAAAAGCAAAACAAAAAACAACAAGAAAAATGATTAGTGAAGTGAATCTGGCAACCCCCAGACCCAGAACAGGGTCAAAGAGCTCCTGTGTGCTACACGATCAGACGGCATTTACGGACAGAAAAGGGAAGTGGGGTAAAAAGAACGACTTATACCTCAGCATTTTGTCTTACTTGAATCAGCTGGCTGCCTGCTAGTGACTGAAGTTCAGCTGTTTGTTACATGAGTATACCGCTGACTTACTTTGTTTCATTTAGCATGAATTACCACATATTGGTTTGGTCTGGGGGACTAGGAGGTCAACACAAATCAATGGCATCCTACAAATTTTATTTTTATTATTTTTATTTGTTTTTAGAGATGGAGGTCTCACTATATTGCCCAGGGTGGTCTTGAACTCCTGAACTCAAGTGATCCTCCCACCTCAGCCTCTCAGTGTTGAGATTACAGATGTGAACCACTGTGCCTGACCAAATTTTATTTTAATAGAATAGAAGCTTCTTGAAAGCCAAGCCTTGTCTCTGAACTTCAAGGTGTATCCTCAGCATCTAAAACATAGTAGACAATCAATATGCAGTGAATGAATATGTGAAGGCTACCATAAACTCTAAATTTATGGTATTCATTGACACTTTCATTAAGTTATAGTATTTTTCTAATTCGAGCAATTCCTTACTTTTTAGCAATTGCACATAAAAACCCCAGTAACCAAAGTGCCAGCAGGTAACCTTGAAGATGATGCTGAGAAATAACCCTGTGGACACCTGACATTTAGGAGCTTTAAGGACACCTGACATTTAGGAGCTTTAAGACAGTGGTTTTCACACGTATTTCTGCAGCAACACAGCCTTTTCTTTTCTGGAAACTTGAGGTGGAGACCCACGATATAAACAAGGCAAAAGCAGAGATGCCCAGGTTTAAGTTGGGCTATGTGGCTCTGAGCCTGGCCTGCTCAGACCTCGCCCTCCTTGCTTTCCTCCAAGAAATCCCAGAACACTTTGCTGCAACGCTAGGATAGTGGTTCTCACCCTTGGCTGCACATTTATCTCCTGGAAAGGCATAATTTCAGCACGTGAGATCAAGCACACAAGATCTGGCTGTGATATATGCTAAAATAGAGAGTCCAGATAGAGTTTGAAATTAACCTCATATTACGCTCTATGGAAGTCACTTCCAAATTGTATTTTATCAGTCCTAGCACACTGATTCTCAATCCTAGATGCTCACTGAAGTCACCTGGGGAGTGTTAACAATTACTGATGCTGGGAGTAACTCTGTCCCATTCCTCAAGATTCTGATTTAATTTGTCTGCTGTGTAATCTGGGTGTCTGGGATTTTAAAGCTTTATGGGCCTCCTACATACACTCCCTACCCCATGCTGGTGGGGAATAAGCAAACTATGACAGAAGCAGGTGGAGGGCATTCTGCCTAATGTTGCAGGTGGCTGCCTGTCTGCTGTTATCATTGCTATAAAGTGGTCCTGAGGGCAGGGAGTGTGTGTTATTCATTTCTTTATACTTTGTTTAGGACTGTCTGTTATGGTAGTCCCTCAGGAAAAGCATATGTCTTTCATTAGCTGAATGACTTCAAGCAACTTCACCTTTCTAATCCTCAATTTCCTCATCTGCAAAGTAACAAAGTAATGATATCTACCTTATATAGTTTACCTAAGGATCAAATAAAATATTAAAGTGGTTTAACAGAGGATCTGATACATTATAAGTGCTCATTAAATGCTTTAAAGATACTGTTTTTCTTATTCGTTATTTATATCAGAACCAAGAGTTTCTGCCTTATATCTTTTTTTTCCCCCATTTATTTATTTTATTGCATTTTAGGTTTTGGTGTACATGTGAAGAACATGCAAAATTGTTGCATAGGTACACACGTGGCAGTGTGATTTGCTGCCTTCCTCCCCATCACCTACATCTGGCATTTCTCCCCTTGCTATCTCTCCACAGCTCCACCCCCCACCATCCCTCCCCTATTTCCCCCAACTGACCCCAGTGTGTAGTGCTCCCCTCCCTGTGCCCATGTGTTCTCATTGTTCAACTCCCGCCTATGAGTGAGAACATGCGTTGTTTGATCTTCTGCTCTTCTGTCAGTTTGCTGAGAATGATGGTTTCCAGGTTCATCCATGTCCCTACAAAGGACACAAACTCATCGTTTTTGATGGCTGCATAATATTCCATGGTGTATATGTGTGACATTTTCCCTATCCAGTCTATCGTCGATGGGCATTTGGGTTGGTTCCAGGTCTTTGCTATTGTAAACAGTGCTGCAATGAACATTCGTGTGCACGTGTCCTTATAGTAGAACGATTTGTAATCCTTTGGATATATATCCAGTGATGGGATTGCTGGGTCAAATGGAATTTCTATTTCTAGGTCCTTGAGGAATTGCCACACTGTCTTCCACAATGGTTGAACTAATTTACACTCCCACCAACAGTGCAAAAGTGTTCCTATTTCTTCACATCCTCTCCAGCATCTGTTGTCTCCAGATTTTTTAATGATCGCCGTTCTAACTGGCGTGAGATGGTATCTCAATGTTGTTTTGATTTGCATTTCTCTGATGACCAGTGATGATTAGCATTTTTTCATATGTTTGTTGGCCTCATGTATGTCATCTTTTGTAAAGTGTCTGTTCATATCCTTTGCCCACTTTTGAATGGGCTTGTTAGTTTTTTTCTTGTAAACCTGTTTTAGTTCTTTGTAAATTCTGGATATCAGCCCTTTGTCAGATGGGTAAACTGCAAAAATTTTTTCCCATTCTGTTGGTTGCCGATTCACTTTAATGACTGTTTCTTTTGCTGTGCAGAAGCTGTGGAGTTTGATTAGGTCCCATTTGTCTATTTTAGCTTTCGTTGCCAATGCTTTTGGTGTTTTGGTCATGAAGTCCTTGCCTACACCTATGTCCTGAATGGTTTTGCCTAGATTTTCTTCTAGGGTTTTTATGGTGTTAGGTCTTATGTTTAAGTCTTTAATCCATCTGGAGTTAATTTTAGTGTAAGGTGTCAGGAAGGGGTCCAGTTTCTGCTTTCTGCACATGGCTAGCCAGCTTTCCCAACACCATTTATTGAACAGGGAATCCTTTCCCCATTGCTTGTTTTTGTCTGGTTTGTCAAAGATCAGATGGTTGTAGATATATTGTGTTGCCTCCGAGACCTCTGTTCTGTTCCATTGGTCTATATCTCTGTTTTGGTACCAGTACCATGCTGTTTTGATTACTGTAGCCTTGTAGTATGGTTTGAAGTCCGGTAGTGTGATGCCTCCCGCTTTGTTCTTTTTGCTTAGAATTGACTTGGCTATGCGGGCTCTCTTTTGGTTCCATATGAAGTTTAATGTGGTTTTTTCCAGTTCTGTGAAGAAGGTCATTGGTAGCTTGATGGGGAAAGCATTGAATCTGTAAATTACTTTGGGCAGTATGGCCATTTTCACGATATTGATTCTTCCTAACCGTGAACATGGAATGTTTCTCCATCTGTTTGTGTACTCTCTTATTTCGTTGAGCAGTGGCTTGTAGTTCTCCTTGAAGAGGTCCTTTACGTTCCTTGTTAGTTGTATTCCTAGGTATTTTATTCTCTTTGTGGCAATTCTGTATGGAAGATTGTTCTTGATTTGGCTCTCTTTAAGTCTGTTATTGGTGTATAGGAATGCATGTGATTTTTGCACATTGATTTTGTATCCTGAGACTTTGCTGAACTTGCTTATCAGTTTCAGGAGATTTGGGGCTGAGACGATGGGGTCTTCTAGATATACAATCATGTCGTCTGCAAATAGAGACAATTTGACTTCCTCCTTTCCTATTTGAATGCCCTTTATTTCTTTTTCTTGCCTGATTGCTCTGGCTAGAACTTCTAATACTATATTGAATAGCAGTGGTGAGAGAGGGCATCCTTGTCTGGTGCCACATTTCAAGGGGAATGCTTCCAGTTTTTGCCCATTCAGTATGATATTGGCTGCTGGTTTGTCATAAATAGCTTTTATTATTGTGAGATACGTTCCATCAATACCTAGCTTATTGAGGGTTTTTAGCATAAAAGGCTGTTGAATTTTGTCAAAGGCCTTCTCTGCATTAATTGAGATAATCATGTGGTTTTTGTCTTTGGTTCTGTTTATGTGG
>NW_022436992.1:9810753-9812026 GCF_009761245.1 Sapajus apella | reverse complement strand
AGACTTGCGTATGTTGAACCAGCCTTGCATCCCCGGGATGAAGCCTACTTGATCATGGTGGATAAGCTTTTTGATGTGCTGTTGCAATCGGCTTGCCAGTATTTTATTGAAGATTTTTGCTTCTATGTTAATCAGGGATATTGGCCTGAAGTTTTCTTTTCTAGTTGAGTCTCTGCCAGGTTTTGGAATCAGGATGATGTTGGTCTCATAAAATGATTTGGGAAGAATTCCCTCTTTTTGTATTGTTTGGAATAGTTTCAGAAGGAATGGTACCAGCTCCTCTTTGTATGTCTGGTAGAATTCAGCTGTGAACCCATCTGGACCTGGGCTTTTTTTGGGTGGTAAGTTCTTAATTGCTGCCTCAACTTCAGACCTTTTTATGGGTCTGTTCAGGGTTTCGGCTTCTTCCTGGTTTAGGCTTGGCAGGAGGCAAGTGTCCAGGAATTTATCCATTTCTTCCAGGTTTATTAGTTTATGTGCATAGAGTTGTTTGTAATAACCTCTGATGATGGTTTGAATTTCTGTGGAATCTGTGGTGATATCCCATTTATCATTTTTTATTGCATCAATTTGGTTATTCTCTCTTTTCTTTTTTATTAATCTGGCTAGTGGTCTATTTTGTTGATTTTTTCAAAAAAACAGCTCCTGGATTTATTGATTTTTTGAAGGGTTTTTTGTGTCTCTATCTCCTTCAGTTCTGCTCTGATATTAGCTATTTCTTGTCTTCTGCTAGACTTTGAGGTTTTTTGATCTTGCTCCTCTAGCTCTTTCAGTTTTGACGATAGGGTGTCAATTTTTGATCTCTCCTTGCTTCTCATGTGGGCACTTATTGTTATATATTTTCCTCTAGAGACTCTTTAAATGTGTCCCAGAGATTCTGGTATGTTATGTCTTCATTCTCGTTGGATTCGAAGAACATCTTTATTTCTGTCTTCATTTCATTGTTTATCCAGTCAACATTCAAGAGCAAGTTGTTCAGTTTCCATGAAGCTGTGCGGTTCTGGGTTAGTTTTTGAATTCTGAGTTCTAATTTGATTGCACTGTGGTCTGAGAGACTGTTATGATTTCTGTTCTTTTGCATTTGCTGAGGAGTGATTTACTCCCAATTATGTGGTCAATTTTAGAGTAGGTGTGATGTGGTGCTGAGAAGAATGTATATTCTGTGGATTTGGGGTGGAGAGTTCTGTAAATGTCTATTAGGTTTGCTTGGTCCAGGTCTGAGTTCAAGTCCTGGATATCCTTGTTAATTTTCTGTCTGGTTGATCTGTCTAAT